>NC_061081.1:12189765-12239765 GCF_021917145.1 Hypomesus transpacificus | reverse complement strand
TCCCCAGAAGGTCATCATCAGTGCCCTGACCCCCGACCCCTGACCCCGGCCCCACCTGGCAGAACTCCACGCAGCACTCGTACAGCACGCCCTTCAGCATCAGCTGGAACAGCCGGTTGCTGCTGGCCCTGAAGCCCGCCTCGCTCAGCTTCCTGTCGGCAGGAATGAACTCTGCCACCATGGAGCACGCCTCCTCAAAACACTGCACCCTGGCCGTGCTCGGGTTCCAGTCCTGGAACACAGTCACACTTAAAACCCTGGAACACTGTCACACTTAGAACCCTGGAACACTGTCACACTTAGAACCCTGGAACACTGTCACACTTAGAACCCTGGAACACTGTCACACTTAGAACCCTGGAACACTGTCACACTTAGAACCCTGGAACACTGTCACACTTAGAACCCTGGAACACTGTCACACTTAGAACCCTGGGTATGTGTGTGTGTGTGTGTGTGTGTGTGTGTGTGAGAGAGAGAGAGACGTGCCTTGAACTCGGCGTGGTTGGTGAGGCGGGGCAGGGTGAGGAGCAGACACAGCTTGCTGTAGTCGTCTTTACAGGGACAGAACTCCTCCAGAGCATGAAGACACTTCACTGCCTCCTGCATGGTGAACTCCAGCTGAGGAGAGACACAACTCAGAATCAGAACTTCACTGATTCAAATCATACATACTCATTTACTTTTTTTAAATCAACAAAAATACAACCTCAGACAGAAAGATGGACACTTCAGTAATCCTGAACCCCTCCTTGCCTAAACTCAGGATCTATTTTTAACATTGATCCAGAACCCTCCCTGTTGACGTGTCATCTTGTCTCCAAGACAACGCTTCTAAATGTCAACATGACAAGACTTCCTGTTTAGCGTCCAATCAGATGAGGGATTTAGCAGTCACACATATGAGAAGGACACAATCTGAGGTTAACAGGCACAGCTGGTCAGGGAAACCATGACGCACACACACACACACACACACACACACACAGACACTTACATGCTGAGGCTCATCCTCTGCAGACATGGCGTTGTTCACACAGAGCGCTTCCAGAAACTTCTGCTTCAGAACGATGTAGCGAAACCTAAAAACACAACGAACAATAACTACAACAGCCAAGAACAATCACTACAACAGCCCAACAGAATAAGCCAACCCACAGCATCAGGTCCCCCTCCCCCTGTGTACATAACCACACACCTTTTCCCGTCAAACTTGTCCATGCACTCCAGGGGCTGGATGAACTGCAGCACCTCATCCCACTGGCCGTCCAGCACCAGCTGTCTGTCCAGACACAAATCACACACACACACACTCACCAGGGGTCCCAGCACCCTGGGTTATCAACACACACTCCCCAGGGGTCCCAGCACCCTGGGTTATCAACACACACACACACACACACTCACCAAAAGCTCTAACACATTGGGTTATCAAAGGATATATGCAGGTACACGGGCACACACAAACACTACACACACACTCTTAACAGTGCAACAGAACAAGCAGAGGCCTCAGTCTGAAGGGTTAGTGAGGCCCCCTGCTAATTGTTGACGGTCTTTGTTAGCGGTTCTCCAGCAGTAAAAGAGGGCAGACTGGAACAGGGATGAATAGGCCCTGTGTTAACAAAAGGCCCTGTCCCACAATGCAGTTCAGACCACAGCTTAATGTGAATACTAAAGTAGTGTAGGTACAACAGAGACAGATGGACAGGGAGGCCTTGCCTTCATAACATTCAAGAAAAACATGTGTGTCGCTTTCATCAGGGAGTACGTTTCATTATGAATGTCCCCCCCACCCTGCCCCCCCCAACACACACACTTTATTAAGTAATTATATTTAATGGCTGCATCCTCAGTTATAAAAAGAAAAAAAAGCTGTCCCATCCATTTCTGAAAACAAACGTACACCTCTGGCACTGATTCAAAAAGGGGTCAGATAACCGACTGAAACGTAAACAACAACAACGAGGAGGACCCTAACCAGGCCAGGCCGGGCGGGGCCTACCTGAGGAAGAGCATGTCATCAGAGTACAGGCCGTTGATAGGGCCTACCTGAGGAAGAGCATGTCATCAGAGTACAGGCCGTTGATGACTCCGCTCTCCTTCTCCAGGGCCAGCATGCTGATGTGCAGCTTCCTGGAGTTCAGGAAGTCCAGGATCACCTTGATGATCTCCACCTCCTTCACGTTGATGATCTCCTCCGCTGTCATGGCGACGATGGGCTGCAAGCCAAGGATTCAAATCAGATGTCTTTGAAATGTCACAGAGGGCCTGTAGAACCAAGATAAACCCTCAAACAACACAACAACAACAACATTAACAAACCGTCAGTAACGTTTTTTTCCTGAGTGACTCATTTGGAAATAAGATACGGCTACATTTCAATGTGTAGCTAACAATGTTTTAAGTGTGTTTTTACTTTCAGCTGTTGTTTTAGAAATGTTTTATTTCCTTTTTTTTCTTCTTCTTTTCATATTGCCATCAGGTCTGTTTTGATGTCTCTCTCTGTGTGTGCTGCATGCTGTTCAATGAACTGTTCATAAAGAGTGGCCACTCTAAAGTCCAACCCAGACAGTCTTGTATGGCCCTGCATGGACGATTAATATATTAATCCTATTAACAAACTTTACTTTCACTGGGTACAGACCCTTTTTGTCTGAGTGTTAAATCCCTCTGTAAACAAGCCATACAGAGCACCTAACTCCAGATGTAAACAAGCCAATCATTCCCTGACTGAGATCTCATTCTCCTCTCATTATTCCTGGGCTGTAGGCTACAAGATAATTAACCATCTACATTCAGGGACGGTACAATGTCTGCAGTTTATAGATAATCCAATTACATAAAACGGTGCTTTCAATTATGTAATAATGACAATCAGAAGAATCAGATGGTCGACATGGGTTTCTGGTTTACCATAACGTTACGAGCTCTTTATAATTCATTCATGCATCCACACCGGAGACAATGACTGGATATTGAACCGATTCGCATCTTTAGTTTATCAGCGTGTTATCTATCTATGAGATAGCCTACCTCTGAGCAAATATTGTAGCTCGGTAGCTGTACTGGGTTTGGGTGGGGTTCAGATACATCAAGCAGCTAGCTGCAAACAAGACAGCTAATAAACACAAGCTTCGAGTGTCCACAACATAAGAGGATTAGCCATAGCTGGCTAGTTAGATAACGGGCAAGTAGGGTACATTTGCAAACGAGATTATGCACATCTTCCAAAAATTCGAGTACTAGATAACATAGCGACTAGCGTGATGAAGTCTGTCTCGTTTAGGGACCGACCCAAATGGTCATGACAGATTGAACACAAGGAATTGGCTTTTCAGGCCAGGCATGGGAGACATGCATCATCCGCTAGCTGGCTAGCGGGCGGGGTGGGTTGGAGTGCTCCAGAAAGGGTTCCCTTTCCACGCAATTGCTTGCAATTACAAACGAACAAAAACATTACTTACCTGTCTAAAAATGCATGAGCTGAATATATGCTGCTCAAATATGCCTCTGTGGTGTTGACAGACGCTGTCACGACGTTACCGTTGGGCTTTGTCAATATCCACTATTCACCACCTTGCTTGTCTTGTCGCGGCTTGCTCGATCTTTCCGCTGCTACCCAGCCCCTGGTTGTCAAGCAAGCGTTCTACCAATCACAGCTGATTTGTCAGTTTTGCCCCAGGGCAAAGTAAAAGGCCGCGTTCAATTACTTTAAAACCACCCTTCTCATAGCTCCTCTCTCCTTTTTGTAGAATTCTCAAGTCTGATCTAAATCGTATCAGGATTAGGAATTTCAACAATTGCACCTCATGCATCTTTCCAGCAATATTTGTCCTTCCTAGGCCTACCTCAATCCCCTATTTTCGCCACTTTTGCTTCAAGAAAGTAAATTAGATAGTCCTCTATTTTCGTCTTAACTTTATTGGACAGGCCGATCTACTTCAATCAATCCCGCTTGAGGATTGAAAACCGTGTATGTGTACTAATTAAAACATTTTTTATGAACTTTTATTTCCTCTAGCGTTAAATTGGGTTAATTTATATTGATACATGTATACTCTTAACTTTATTTTATTTTTAAATGTTATTTACTCTGTGTTTCTTGTAAATACATTTGACATTGTTGAAATTGATAAGAAAAAAAAAACTAAGAAAAAAAAACACCATCCTTGAAAGGGAATGCCTTGAATGTTAGAAATACAATGTGCTACGAGTTGGTTTGGTGGTTATGTGATGCTGATCTACGACAATTGAATTAGCAATTAATAACACGGCCACGACAAGCCTAGGCCTATTGGTTGTCTTGGTCTTACAACGCAAACTGATGTGCCTTTCTCACATGAAATAGAATGAATGGAATCTAATCAAACGCGCACGAATGCCGAATGTTTGAAATTAAATAAGACTGTTTTCAAAACACAGGTCTGCGAGAGTGAATTGCTCAAATCATGGTAAGATTCTGTTTCCATTAAATTGTGATGCGGTTTTAAAGTTCCAACTAAAGCCACACAATTTTGCACTGTTTCTGTTATTCAGGAGTCGAAATACAGGAGTAAAACCGATATCAAAAAGATGAAATGGACAGTTGATGACAGCGAACTTGCCTGCAGTAGAGAGACATACAGGCCCACCTGCAAGACCAAAGTTCAGACAATTGTAGGCCTAAGTATTGACAGAAAAAGTTAAGACATTAGACATATAACAGTCTGCTACATAAAGATTATGTGGGCCTATCCTATATGTTGACGAAACGCCAATGCAAAAATGTCGAACTCTTTTTTTAGCACATATGTCCGGAACCAGAATCTAAGGCTGAGGGCTGGACCATGAGGAAGCCATTGCCAGAGAAAGTAAATTATCCGTTACAACATCCAAGGCCACAGGCAAAATTCACGTGTATAAAAAACGTGTAAGCTTATAAGTAACATAACATTGTGAAACTATCTTAAGTGTAAACTTCTGTCTCAGTACCACACATCCAGACCCAAGGCCGAGATGACCGCGGTCGTCCCCATCCACGTGACACAGTCTGGGTCCAGCGACTCATCAGACGATGATAATGGCGATGGTGAAGATGTCAGGAAAGTGCAGAGCAAGTGGCGCAGAGAGAGAGAGTCTGGCAGCGGGGAGCAGGGGGGGAATGTCGATATCAATGTCGGTACCGTCCAGGATGAGTTTCTAAATCGGATTCAAAATCTTCGGAATCACCTGATGGACATGAAGGTGACGCCTGTTTCAGTGAGTGTGAACACGTCTTTGGAAGCACGAAACCATCAACAGGACTACATTTGTATTTTATTACAGGATTACCTTTACCCGGGGCTCTTACAATAGTTTTCTGTAGGCCCTATAAACATGTAACTAAATATAGGGTAATTTAGGCTATATTGATGATGCTCTATAGTCGTTCATGTTTACATCATTGGCCTGCACTTTCACAGACATAATCTTCCTCGATCGTTTGTAACGGATGTAGTCTATGGTTGGTTTGTTGATGAGACGGTTTAATGTGTGGTGTTAAGGAATGAATGATTCACGTGTGTACGTTTATGTTTAAATCACTCAAAGGATGACCAGCTTGGAGATGGAAACTGATGTTGGTTTATCAAAGTGAAATAAACCTTGGACCATTAAGTCGACAACGGCTCCACATCTAATTCACATACAATATGTTTTGTAAGAAATAAATCATCTTTATTTTATTTAACTTGCT
The DNA here is from genome assembly GCF_021917145.1 of Hypomesus transpacificus. Classification (NCBI taxonomy): domain Eukaryota; kingdom Metazoa; phylum Chordata; class Actinopteri; order Osmeriformes; family Osmeridae; genus Hypomesus; species Hypomesus transpacificus. The sequence goes on along the minus strand of NC_061081.1, from coordinate 12,234,049 downwards.
CGTTGAAATAAATTGGTAACATTTGTCATAATGCTGTATGAACATTTGACGTAGTTCCTTTAAAAAAGTTGACCGTGAACTTTTCGGATTTCACAATGCGCAAATGAAATGTCCTAACAGGGGATCCGTAGTTGGCGATTAGAACAGAGGAAAAATGTCGATGTTGACAAAGTTGACTAGAAGGACTCTGATTTAAAGATAAACAAGACATCATTTTAGGTGGTGAGTAGTTGTAATTTTGAAACGGTTGAGGTTAGAACGCAATTTATTATGTTCATCGTAAATGTCACCCGCTGGAATTCAACACTCCCAAGTATAGCTCGAGAGCTGTCTAAAAATATTCCCAGCACTACTAAATTGGCCAGGGCAACGGCACTCGAGTACGTGAAGCGGAGAGAGTACACTAAGGACAGACATGTAGGCTAGCCTTAAAAGCGTGGTACAGAACCTCAGTCGTTATCTACGAGTATATATTACGTTACTTTTTGCTAGATTGCTGCATCACTGTTGGCACATCCAAGGAATTGATTGTTACAGTTCGTAGCTAGTCAGAAATCTACGTCGCATTAATTGACCGTCGTGTGGGCGTTGGTACTTTCTGTGTGGTAAATGTATCAAAGGTAAGCCAGTGGAAGCAGATCGCAATGCAAGCTGTGAACTTTAATCACACTAGCTAGTTAGCTAACTGTTCTGTTAATAGTGGTTGTGGCTAACTCTACATTAAAGCACGGACAAATTTAAGGCTATTCTTGATGCAGGCTAGCGTCCTGATAATGCGTCTCTGCTGTTGTACTTCTTCCAGCTTGATCCGAAATAACAATAGTTCATCATATGTCACACTCAAAACTTAAATGAACGTTTCTCTGTTGTGTAATGGCCTGGTAATGAAGGTCTATATCAGCCTTTCTCAACCCTGGTCCGGGGAAACAAAACATGCAGGGCAGGGATCTGCATGAAATTATCAACCTAGTCTCTGAGGTTAAAGTTAATGTCATCATATTTTGCGAGTGTGCTTCAGAATCTTGGTGGTCGACAGATTCCAAATGCCAAGACCCATCTCGAACGAGACAGCCCAGATCTCGTCAGATCGTCTGTGGGGAAAGTTCTTATTTCCTCCACAAAATAATCACCCTTTACCCTGACCTTGCAGTTGTGGTTCCTGTCAGCTTGGTGTGGCCCAGGTTGGACACTAGAGTGAGGCAACATGGGTAACACCAGCGACCGTATGTCGGGCGATCGTCATGGCTCCAAACCCCATCGCTCAGACAGTGGAGGCAGTCACAAGGACCACGAGCCCAGCAAGCTGGTGGACAGCACCGACGACCCCAACATCTTCAACACACACGGGCCCGAGTCTAAGGTTGGTAGACCCCAGGTTGTCCACCCCAGGCTGTCCACCCCAGGTTGTCCTCCCCAGGTTGTCCTCCCCAGGTTGTCCTCCCCAGGCTGTCCTCCCCAGGCTGTCCTCCCCAGGCTGTCCTCCCCAGGCTGTCCACCCCAGGTTGTCCTCCCCAGGCTGTCCTCCCCAGGCTGTCCACCCCAGGTTGTCCTCCCCAGGCTGTCCTCCCCAGGTTGTCCTCCCCAGGTTGTCCTCCCCAGGTTGTCCACCCCAGGCTGTCCTCCCCAGGCTGTCCACCCCAGGTTGTCCTCCCCAGGCTGTCCTCCCCAGGCTGTCCTCCCCAGGCTGTCCACCCCAGGTTGTCCTCCCCAGGCTGTCCTCCCCAGGCTGTCCTCCCCAGGCTGTCCTCCCCAGGTTGTCCTCCCCAGGCTGTCCACCCCAGGTTGTCCTACCCAGGCTGTCCACCCCAGGTTGTCCTCCCCAGCCCCTGAAGAGCTGCTCCGTCCTCCTAGTCCTAGTTTACCCTCCTTCCCCAGTGGACTCAAACCTGATTAACCTGCTCCGTTATGAAAATAAGGTGCTCCAGATAACATTGGAGGGTGGTTGAAACAACCCACGTACAATTGATCCATTTAGCTTTTATCTGAAGCGGCGTAGAAAAGATTAGGGTCGGGAACGAAATGTACAGATTCCCAGCCCCCTCTGGCCCCCCGTAGTGGAGGTGGGGGGGATCTCAATAGTCTTTGGCGTGTGTCACCCTGGTGGAGGTGGGGAGATCTCAATAGTCTTTGGCGTGTGTCACCCTGGTGGAGGTCGGGGGGATCTCAATAGTCTTTGGCGTGTGTCACCCTGGTGGAGGTCGGGGGGATCTCAATAGTCTTCGGCATGTGCTCTGACCTGCCCTCTGACCTGCCCTCAGACACTGGGAGAGAAGGAGTTCACCCCGGACCTGGACGACCTGGTGAAGACCAGCCCGCAAGCCCGGCCCACGGTGATCCGCTGGGCGGGGGGGGGGGAAGGAGGTCTACATCGCGGGGTCCTTCAACAGCTGGAACACCAAGATCCCCCTCAACAAGAGGTACAGGCCGATGACCCCTCCAGCTCAGGGGCCTTCAAGCCTGGTCCTCAGGGACCCCCTGTCCTGCATGTTCGAGATGTTTCCCTGCGCCAACACACCTGATTCTGCTGTTGTCCTTCCTGTCTGTCTGTGTGTCTGTCTGTCTGTAGCCATAACGACTTTGTGGCGATCCTGGACCTTCCGGAGGGAGAGCACCAGTACAAGTTCTTTGTGGACGGCCAGTGGATCCACGACCCGTCAGAGGTGAGCCCTGCTGCCACTCACGGGGGCCCAGCGTCCTGGACTCATCCTGGGGAGGATCAGCCGAGTCGCAGGCTGGAAACATGGTGCTCATGTTTTAGACCTGCAGGCTGTATGAACCTTCTTCTCTTTCTTCGTCTTTCTCGCACGCTCCCTGTACCTTTACCAACCGTCTCTGGAGGAGGGGATCCCTCTCTGAATTGCTCCTCCCAAGGTTTCTTCCATTTTTTCTCCCGGTGGGAGTTTTTCTGGGAGTTTTTCCTTGTCTTCCTTGAGGGTTTAGGTTGGTTGAGGGGCAGTTCTATGGGCGCATGTGAAGCCCTCTGTGACATGCTTGCGTGTAAAAAGGGCTATACAAATAAATTTGATTTGATTTGATTTCTCCTTCCCTCTCTCCCTAACCATCCCCCCCCCCTCTCTCCTTCCTCTTCTCTCCAGCCTGTGGTGACCAGTCAGCTGGGAACCATAAACAATCTGATCCAGGTGAAGAAGTCTGACTTTGAAGTGTTTGATGCTCTGCAAGTGGACTCTCTGGAATGTTCTGAAACAGGTATGGCCGAGGACGTGGGCACTGAAGGTTGATGGTCTAGACCTGCTGGCGGGTAGTAAAACGTGTGTATGTCTGACTGGCTTTTTCTATGTGTGTGTGTGTCTGTGTGTGTGCGTGCCTCAGATCTCTCCAGCTCCCCCCCAGGTCTATACGGACAGGAACAGTACATGTTCAAACCTGAGGAGCGCTTCAAGGCCCCCCCCATCCTCCCCCCGCACCTGCTGCAGGTCATCCTCAACAAGGACACCAACATATCGGTCAGTCTCTATTCATCCCTCCTTCCTCTCTCTGACTCTCTCTACCCCTCCCTCCCTCCTGTGTAACATGTGTCCTTCCTCTCTCTGACTCTCTCTACCCCTCCCTCCCTCCTGTGTAACATGTGTCCTTCCTCTCTCTGACTCTCTCTACCCCTCCCTCCCTCCTGTATAACATGTGTCCTTCCTCTCTCTGACTCTCTCTACCCCTCCCTCCCTCCTGTGTAACATGTGTCCTTCCTCTCTCTGACTCTCTCTACCCCTCCCTCCCTCCTGTGTAACATGTGTCCTTCCTCTGTGTCTCCAGTGTGATCCTGCTCTTCTGCCTGAACCAAACCATGTGATGCTCAACCACCTGTATGCTCTCTCTATCAAGGTAGGCACACACACACACACACACAATCACTCTCTCTTTTGTCATGTCTCCTTTGTCTCTCTGACTCTCTCCTCCCTCTCTCTCTCCTCCCTCCTCCTCCCTCCCTGTCTCTCTCTACCTTCCTTCCCCTCCCTCTCTCTCTCTCTACCTTCCTTCCCCTCTCTCTACCTTCCTTCCCCTCCCTCCCTCCCTCCCTCTCTCTCTCTACCTTCCTTCCTCTCTCTCTCTCTCTCTCTCTCTCTCTCTCTCTCTCTCTCTCTCTCTCTCTCTCTCTCTCTCTCTCTCCCCTTCCTCTCTCTCTCCCCTTCCTCTCTCTCTCTACCTTCCTTCCCCTCTCTCTCCTCCCTCCCTCCCTGTCTCTCTCTACCTTCCTTCCCCTCCCTGTCTCTCTCTACCTTCCTTCCCCTCCCTCTCTCTCTCTACCTTCCTTCCCCTCTCTCTCTCTCTCCTCCCTCCCTCTCTCTACCTTCCTTCCCCTCTCTCTCTCTCCTCCCTCCCTGTCTCTCTCTACCTTCCTTCCCCTCTCTCTCTCCTCCCTCCTTGTCTCTCTCTACCTTCCTCCCCCTCCCTGTCTCTCTCTACCTTCCTTCCCCTCTCTCTCTTCTCCAGGATGGAGTGATGGTTCTCAGTGCGACTCACAGATACAAGAAGAAATACGTCACGTCGCTGCTTTACAAGCCCATCTAAACCACGCACTGAACCGTAACACCCCCACACACACGCTGCCTGTGTGTGTGTGTGTGCGCTGTACTGTGCTTCAGAGTACAGCCCGCTCCTGCTCCCATGGTTAGGGTTGTCATGTCTCGCTGAGGTTCATTAGAAAAATTCTTTAAATTGTATTTGTGGATTTTAATAATAACCAATATGGGAACAATATCCCATAATGCCTAGCCCCCTTCTCCCAGCCTCCCTCTCCCAGCCTCCCTCTCCCAGCCCCCCTCTCCCAGCCCCCCTCTCCCAGCCCCCCTCTCCCAGCCCCCCTCTCCTAGCCCCCCTCTCCCAGCCCCCCTCTCCTAGCCCCCCTCTCCATGCACCCTTCTCCACCTCCGAAAGCAACCCAAGCTCTTAACTATGCAGAAGTAACTGCCCCCAAACTGCTGCAGCTCTCTGCTGGACCAGGTCACCTGCCTGTTTGTGTTTCTACTTCTTTAGGTTTGTTGATTGACTGAATAGGAACGTATCCCGTCTGCTAGCCTGTGTGTCTGTATGCATACCAGGGCTTGAACACTTGAAGAAGTGTTGCACAAGTGTTTGACTGTGACGGATGTTTCACCAGTGTGGTCTCCTGGATGTTCACTCCCCAAACTTGTATTTATTCTGCTAAATCAAAGGGCCTGTTACTGTTGATTGACATTAGCATTTTGTGAAATTCTGTGTCTGTATTTTAATCACGCATGTGTTTACCATAGGAAATGTCATTCTGTGCAGTGACAGTACAGTTCTAGGCCTCACTGTGCGGTTGGTGTAGATCTATACAGTGCTCCACTCAGGATCTAGACAGTGCGCCTTCAAACCAAAGGACGTGATGAGGAAACGTCATACTGCAATTCATGTAGCCTAACAGATGAGCGCGAAGAAAGACTCGCGAACGGAAGCAATATTCCAGCTGAGGGCAATCCAAGTTTTTTCTATGTTGCTTTAGTAGGCTACGCGGAAATTACAAGAAAAAACTTGAATTTTAAAACTGTAACACTGTTTTGTAAAAAAGCTTTGCAGCATTACTGTGTTCTGTAATTATGCCAATGAGCGGTTGTTTCACTTGGATGCGAATAAAAAAAAAAAAAAAGGGACGATTATGAATCGTTTGTGTGACATCATTAGTTAGTGTTAATTAGGATGTCAAAATAATGATAGCAAATAGAAGAAATAACATCCCCCAAAGCGCACATTCTTCTGTGTTTGGTTTGTCATATTCATATCCATAAAAAATGCACCTGTGAAATATATTATGAAGATTTTTATTACATCGTTTTGAACCCCAAAATCCATTGTTGATTATACCGTGCCAACACAACACACGTATTGGCCATCAATCGTCTGACACATGCTCCACACTGGAACCCTGCATCGGCATAGTTCAGTCTTCATCATTATCCTACAGAATCTCATAAAACAAGCTGCACTTCTATCACATCTGCATTCAGCCTCTGATACTATATACAAATAGCCTACACGCCAGGACCAACTATACACAGCTTCATATGACTGTGGCTCCAAGCAAACACTTTTTTAAAAGGCATTGTTTACGCTCAGGGTTACTCCGTCTGACCTATCTCAAGCACGATCCGAATCAATGGATTCATCTTCTGCTTTGGTACCACGATACTTTTCCTTGAAATAATTTTCAATTATCGCATAGAATATAACTAAACCGTATTGGATTTTAGATGATTTATATAATCAAATGTTTGGCCATTTCCACGAGGAATTGTTAACTGAATAGAGCGCAGTTACTACCGGCGGTAGTTGCCAGCAAGGTCTTGTTTGCGCTCTATTCAGTTAACAATTCCTCGTGGAAATGGCCAAACATTTGTTAAACAACTATAGTTAACAGCAAGCACAGGTGACTTCAAGGCCATTTCTACCGGGCAAACCTCAGGGGATACCCCCTAAGCGAAGTTTAAAGGCAAGCGAAGCAGCAATATTAGAGTTTATAAGTGGGTATAACAATTTAATTATGTGTTCGTCTATGTCACTCCTAATTTAAAGGCGTGTTTTTGAATTCGTGACAGATGAGACTTAATTAAAAACTGGCTTCAGCATTCAAAACACAATGGATAACAGAAACATATATGCACTCAAATAAGCGGAAGAAATATCTTAATACAATGATGTTTGACGTCATAATAATGGAGATATGTAATGTATAGCTATTGCACAGCTACCCAGGTATTCAACTTTGCATATAGCAAAGGTTTGAAAATATGATTATCCGCACACACACAAAAAAACACAGTAGCCTACAGTCAAATGCGTGTAGCCTAATTTACAGCATGAAAGTGACGTTTTATACAGTACGGGACATTCATCACACAGGGGCTAAGAATACCTTGTGACATCACTAATCGCCAATTCTTGAACGTTGGTCCCACCAGTAGCCTGCCAAAGTTTGTAACAACTAGTTTACGTTTCCAATAACGTTTATTGCCAATACCATGGGGAAATAAACCCCCGAAAACCAAACGAAATACTTTTCAGAATTTCCTCACTATTGAATCTCCTTACTATACAAAAAAAAAACTCAGATCCATATTTTTGGTCCGATGATCATCAAAATCTGCTCATTAAGAGCAAACGTCTAACATAAACTGAACTGTCTAACGGTTACCGTCTATGGTCCTACTGGCTTTCGGCCAGCAGCCAATTACACGTCGCCATCAGATGTCACAGATGGTCTCGGTTGCCAGGGTGACGGTGACAGCTAAGCCCCGTCACCACCAGGCGGGTCATTTCCATGGATAGCGCAAAACGGGCGAAACGAGAAGAGTTCAAAGTTAAAACTTTGGCAAGTATTGGTGATCCCTTGTTCCGCGAACTAAAAAGAAAAACTTGTAATCATCCTTTTGATCAGTCTTCTCATGCATCAACACTGCAGAAAAAAGCAACTACATTTCGTTTCAGTCAGTAGTACTAGATTAAAGAGTATCATAATATTGCACTGACGGTCTTTTAGCCTTGCAAGTAAATAATTCAGTTCCAGTGTCTTCGGCGAAAAACAAAAGCTGGTGCACTATGATCATTCCATAAAACGAGGTCAATATTGCACATGCTCAACAGACCACTCCTATTAGGAAGTGTGAAAATGTATGTTCGGACCAGTTCCATTTCAACCCATCTTGCCTCCTTTTCCCAGACCCTTCATAGCCTGAGAAACTGGACAGGTGAAAACAAAATGGTGGCAACTCCATCCAACCAAATCAGAGGGCTAGATGGAGCCATGAGCCCTTGGGTTCCACCAATCCAGTCCTCTCAGAACAAGGGGCCCAAATAAATAAGGAACCGGGAGTGGGGGGGCCAGGGACAGAAATGGAACCGGCCCAAGGTTCCGCTAGCCAGGGCTGAGAGACGGTTCTCCACAAGCTGTCCCCATGAGAACCACAAGGAACAGGCAGGAGTTTGTCATCACACATTCCTCCACTGTCTGCTGGGACTCTGCGTTTGCATTGGACTTGCAAAACAAAAGGTCTTTGTTCGAGAGGCTCCACGAGGAGTAAAACTTGCATTTCTGTGGCAGTCAAAGTTCAACAGGGTTTTTTTCTTTACTTCCCAAGAAATTGATCATGTGTGTGTGTGTGTGGGGGTGTGTGTGTGTGTGTGGGGGGGGGGGTGTGGGGGGGGGGAGAAGGGGTTACAGGTGCAGTATGAAATACGTGTCTTTTTGACTACAATTCCTTTCACAGGCCGTGAGTTGACATGCATGAACACTTAAACCATCCTCTCAGGCTGTCTGGCTGTGGGTAGAGGCTCCTCTTACAAGCTGATCCAGGGTCAGATTCTGCTGGCCGCTCCCGTCCACAGACCCAGGCCGGGCGTGACGACAGCTGGCCTCAGACCAGCTCGTAGGAACAACCTTTACCTTCTCCATCTGCTCCAGCCTGGAGGACGCACATCGCTATGACCACCAGAGACACGTTACCGACGCAACCCTCATCTGTTTGCTCAGCGATCGCCATGGGGATGGGAATACGCTGTACCAATCACAGACACCAAAGCTGCAGCTGGGGGAGGGAGAGGGGGAGGGAGGGAGGGTGGTTGATACTTGTAAGGGGTAAAGTTCAGGGCCTGTATTGCCAGCAGGAGAGAGATGGGGGAGAAGTAGGAAGAGAGTGAGGTTGAGGAGAGGAGGTGAAGGAGGAGAGGAGGTGGAGGAGAGGAGAGGAGGGTGGAGGTGGAGGAGGAGGAGGGTGGAGGTGGCAGGTAAGGAGACAGATGTGTATCTGTAAAGGGGGGGGGCAGGAAGTCTAAGGATTGGCAGTGGGTAGAGTAGGTAAGGCAGGTGTGTGTGTGTGGGGGGGGGGTCTTGTGTAGGGTAAAGGAGTGTGGAGTCTTGGCTGTCTTGGTGCAGAGGTCAAAGTTCAGAGGTCGTAGTGTTGAGGCTGGTTCTCTTAACAGGTCACGGATTCGAGCAGGCATTGGCTACCGCGTTTCCTCCCCGTCGCCACGGCAACCTCAGGGGCGTCGCCAAGTTTCAGGAAACCCCAATGAGTAGGCCGCTCCCGAGAAGCACTTCCTGGTTCCTCAACTGAGAGAGGGAGAGGAGAAGAGAGAGGAGAGGAGACGAGAAGAGAGAGGAGAGACGAGAGGGGAGAGGAGAGAGGAGAGAGGAGAGGGGAGATGAGAGAGGAGATGAGAGGGGAGATGAGAGAGGAGATGAGAGAGGAGATGAGAGGAGAGTGGAGATGAGAGAGGAGAGGAGAGGGGAGATGAGAGAGGAGATGAGAGAGGAGATGAGAGAGGAGATGAGAGGAGAGGAGAGTGGAGATGAGAGAGGAGATGAGAGAGGAGATGAGAGGAGAGGAGAGGAGACGAGAAGAGAGAGGAGAGACGAGAGGAGAGAGGAGAGACGAGAGGAGAGAGGAGAGACGAAAGGAGAGACGAGAGGAGAGAGTGGAGAGGAGAGAGGAGATGAGAGAGAGGATGAGAGAGGAGATGAGAGGAGACGAGAGGAGAGAGGGGAGATGAGAGAGGAGATGAGAGGAGAGGAGAGGGGAGAGAAGTCATTCCCAGTTACTGTGTTGTTACTTGGAAGGCTTACATGGTAGTAGGAGTGAAAGCACGGCCAACATGTTAGTGAGATGAAAATGATCACATGATCACACTGCAAACACAGCAATTCAGGCTACGCATTCTTTTCCTGCTCAAAATACCCCCCCCACACACACACACACCTGCTGTTTGTTTGTGTCGCTGGGTGAAGTGTGTGTGTGCGTGTTCATGACATGATCGCAGTCGACTGCGAGGCCGTTGAAGGACAGGACTGTTCCTGAACCCTGTCCTAGAGGAACCTGCTTGCGAGGCCACTGAAAGGACGGCACACACACAGTATGGAACTAGGCCGTAGGCATGCAGAGTGTGGGAGGCCCCAGTGGTAGGACCTGTCCAGGGCCTCGTGGCCCCACTGGCTCCTGCTAGTCTAACATGAGGGGGGTTTCTAGGTAAACACAGTTATATCTGGACTCTGTTGAATAGGTGAACAAACAGTTATATTTGGACTCCATGGCGATAGTGAATAGGCGGATGGTGAAGCAGTGATGTCACAGCATGTCCAAAACAGGCAGAACCCCAGCCCTGGTAGAACCCCAGTCCTGGTAGAACCTGCCCCTGGTTTGGGTTCTAGCTATAAACGTCTCCACAATCCGAAACCCCAAAGAGGATAGGTTAATATTGTCGGACAGCAGGGACATCTAACAGTGTCGAGAGATTTTTGACACATCCCTCCCAATAAGTACCAGCAGAGCAGTTGGTCTGAATATAGGGGGGTCAGGGGACAGGGGTTAGGGGTCAGAACCAGGGCCCAGGACAAGGCTAACTGTTACCAGAATAGGGGGAGGAGGAGGAGCTGAGAGAGGAGAGCCTGAGCTCGTTCTTCTGGGGAAGGAAGAGGAGAGAGGAGAGGAGGAGGTGTTGAGGAGGAGGAGGAAAAGGAGGAGGAGAGGGGGAGGAGGAGAGGGGGTGGAGAAGCAGAAAACAAAGGATGAAGGAGAAGGTGAGACAGACAGGTAGACAGACAGACAGGCTGGGTGTCCATAGAGACAACAACGATGTCTAACACTATGAGTCGGACAACAGTGACCTTACAACACACAGAAAAGTCTGCAGATATCTACAGATGTCTGTAGAGGTCTACAGATATCTATAGAAGTCTATAGAGGTCTACAGATATCTACAGATCTCTATAGAGGTCTACAGATGTTTAGAGGTCTACAGGTATCTACAGATATCTACAGATGTCTATAGAGGTCTACAGATATCTACAGATGTCTATAGAGGTCTACAGGTATCTACAGATGTCTATAGAGGTCTACAGATATCTACAGATGTCTATAGAGGTCTAGCATGGGAGAGACTGCCCGCACGGTACCTCCAGGTTGGTCCTGGCTTTCTTCAGCACATCACGAGTCCGAGACACTGGAATAACAAAGAAAAACAAGCGTGATTATTATACACACACAAATACACACACACTCACCTAACAGATCCCCCCCCACACACACACACACACACAGACACACACAGACACACACACACGCAGGTTCGTACGCTGGTTGACGATGAAGTGCTCCATGCTCTCCTTGGTTCTGCTGGTGCTCCTCAGTCTCATCACGGTCTCCTGCAGAACCTCCTCCTTCTCCGCCATGCGCAGCGTCAGAGACAGCAGCTCCTCCTGAAGGCCTCTCTCCTGCTCCACGGACACACACACGGACACACACACACAACATTCAAAATAGTATTGATACAGAGTTTTATAAGGTTGTTTTATGGGGTAGACTTTCAGAACAAGGCCACACCCCTATCTTCCCCCCCAGCCCCCCCCCCCCATTCCTATCACTAGCCCCAGCCTCATCCCCAGCCTCATCCCCAGCCTCATCCCCAGCCTCATCCCCAGCCTCATCCCCAGCCTCATCCCCAGCCTCATCCCCAGCCCCATCCCCAGCCTCCCACCTTCTTCAGGATGTGAAGGGAGCGCTCTGAGCTGGGCAGGGCAGCCCTCCAGAACATCCTGAGCAGAGACACCGCCTCCTCCAGGATCTGCCTCAGGGTCCTAGTGTCTGACAGCAGACTCCTCACACACACGTAGTCCAGGGCCTGCCACACACACACACACACACACACACACACTTACATGAGGCTGCATGTTGACTAACAGTGCTATTGAATGAAGACTAAAACCGTGATAAAAACGTCCAGGTATCCTTGTGTCATACTTAAGGCAACGTAGACCCATTTCAAACTGAGAGTTTTTTTTAAACTATTTTAAATGAAACAGTCTCCCCCTTTGGCCCTGCCCCCTCCTGACCTGCTCCTGGCCGCTCTCCACCAGTGATTGGCTGAGAGCCGTCTCCATGCGCTGCACCAGGCTCCTCCCCTCCAGGACCTGCTGCTGCAGGGAGCTGAAGTCGTCCACGTGGCCGACGGCGTGGCGCCCGTTAGGGTTGGAGAACGAGCCGTCTGGCGCCTCCCCCTCCAGGTCAGAGTGGGGGTCCAGAGGGTCTGGAGGAGGGAGAGGGGGGGGGGAGGGAGGGAGGGGGGGAGGAGGAGGAGGGGAAGGAGGAGGGGGAGGAAGAAGAGTTAGTTTCTGACTGATACATTTAGGTTCATGATATTAGCATGGTTGACGATTCACTTAGGTTACTGTGCACATTAAACAAACACTAATTAGTAACACCATCGAAACACCACACATCTTAGTGGGCAGAAACTACCAGCATGCTAGCATGTGACTGCAGATCAAGAGGTCACCGGTTCAAATCCCCCTGTGCTATACATCGCTTTGGATAAGTATGACAGTGACATGAGAGCCGAGTCAGACCGTTGACTGTGCTGTGGCTGTCCTCCAGGTCAGGGTAGGGGCCAGTGTAGGGGGGGGCACCGTAGGGGGGGCCACCGAAGGGGGGCGCCACGTAGGGAGACCCGCAGGTAAACAGGCCTATGTCCCTGACCGGGGGTGACGGGGCCGGGTCTGTGGGACACACACACACACACGTGCAAAGGCAGGCTAGTTCACTGCACACATCACACCACGCTGCCAACCCTCCTCTTACCCTGTGTGGTCAGGCTTGAGGCAGGGGGGTTAGGGGCAAGAGGGTTAGGGTACTTAGGGTTAGGGTAGCTAGGGTTAGGGTACTTAGGGTTAGGGTACTTAGGGTTAGGGTAGCTAAGGTTAAGATGATATGAAACTGGGTTAGGATGACATTCATTGTGACCCAAACAAGCTCCCTCCCTCCTCCTCCCTTCTCCTCCCTCCTCCTCCCTCCCCCCTCCCTCCCTCCTCCTCCATCCTCCTCCCTCACCATGCAGCAGTTGTCTCCTGTAGAAGCTGTCTCTCTGGGGGCTGGCGGTGAGGGTAGGGAGGGAGGGGGTCCGGGGCGACCCTCCTCCCCCCTCCTCCTCCCCCCCCCCTCCTCCCCCTCCTCCTCCCCCTCCTCCTCCTCCTCCTCCCAGTCTCTGCTCCAGCTGCTTGTGGAGCTCCAGCTGCTTGAGGGCGCTGTTCTCCTGCAGGCTGTTCTGCAGCTGGGCTCTCAGGTTCCTCACCTCCCCCAGAAGATCCCCCAGCTCAGCCCCTCCCAGCTGGCCCTCACTCAGGTAGCCTGCCACACACACACACACACACACCATCAGGAGTGGAGATAGACCGTAACATGTGTGTGTGGTTGAATGTGTGTGTGATTGAGTGTGTGTGTGTGTGTGGAGCTGGACTGACCTTTGCCCTTGGCACACACACGGTCGTAGACCTGCAGCTCACTCTGCAGGGAGAGCAGCAGCTCTCTGTTCTCCCCCAGCTGCTGCTGGAGCAGAGATACCTCCTGCTGGAGCCTGCACACACACACACACACACACACACACAGGAACACACACACACTGCTTGTCAAGTTGTTCTCCCTCCCCGCCCCGCCCCTCCCCTCCTCTCCTCTCCTCTCCTCTCCTCTCCCCTCCCCTCCCCTCCCCTCCCCTCCCCTCCCCTCCCCTCCCCTCCCCTCCCTCCCTCCCTCCCTCCCTCCCTCCCTCCCTCCCTCCCCTCCCCTCACCTGTGGTTCCTCTCCTGGCCGGCCTGTCTGTCCAGCCTCAGGGTGTGGATGTGCTGGCTCTGCTCCTGGCTGTGGGCCTGCAGCCTCCGCAGCTCTTCCTGCCACTGGCCCGCCTCCAGCTCAGCCTGCTTCAGACGGGCGTGGCCCGCCAGCACCGCCTCCCGCAGACGCCCCGCCTCCTCACACGCTTCTGTGGGGGAGGGGGGGGGGGGATGGGGAGAAAGGAGGGAGAGGAAAGGGAAGAAGGGAGGGAGGAAGGGAGGGAGAGAGAAGAAGGGGAAAGGGAGGGAGAAAGGAACAAGAGAAGGAAGGAAGAAGAGGCATTGTTTACTGTAAATCTTTCTAATCTTGACTAGTGCGTCCTGCAGTGTGGCAGTGTGCTGAGAGCTGCAGTACCTGCGTTGGCCTGCAGGCGCCCCTGTAGAGCCAGCTTCTCTTCCTTCAGCAGCCGCACCTCGTTAGACAGCTGGCTGACAGAGTCCAGACCCCTGGATGTAGATGTTGGTGGGAGCGCCTGGAGAGGGAGGGAGATGTACTGGTGTCTCTCTCTGTGTGTGTGTCTCTCTCTGTGTGTGTGTGTCTCTCTGTGTGTGTGTCTCTGTGTGTGTGTCTCTCTGTGTGTGTCTCTGTGTGTGTGTGTCTCTGTGTGTGTGTGTCTCTGTGTGTGTGTGTGTTACCTCCATCTCGTCTTGTGCCAGTCTCCAGTCTCTCCTCCAGCTGCAGACGGAGCCTCTCGTTGGTCCTGATCGACTCCTCCAGACGCTGCCGCAGACACCGCGCCTCCCGCAGGTGCTCCTCCATCAGCTCCACCCCTGAGGGACGCCCCACAGGCACGGGCAGGAGTCAAAACAAGCATACTCCACGGGGTTCATTTTGCCTCATTGGTATGGTACATCATTGAGATGTTACTTAAACTGTGTGTGTGTCCAAGACATGTATCTATGTGTTACTGTGTGTTTATGACGTCGTATTTCACCTGTGTGGTTACTTCCCGAGTGGTATCCTGACTCAGAGAAGCTTTTGATTGGCTGCAGCATGTTCTCCATATCCCACAATGCACCACCAGTGGCCAGGCCAGTGTGGGGCTTCAAGGAGCCATACCCCAGCTGGTACTGCTGAACTGCATGATGGGAAACAGGGCTGTAGTGGGAGGGGTCGGGGTGTGCGGGGGAGGAGAGCGTCGACAAGGTCTTGACGTGAGGCGACGCGAAGCCTGTAACCATGGGAACAGGAAATACAACGTCAAACCAGGAAGTGGAGGACAGAGCGTGTGAACGATTATTCAACCATGTTCTGTTTCCAGACACTGAGCTGCTCTCTCCTCTCCTCTCCCCTCCCCTCCCCTCCCCTCCCCCTCCCCTCCCCTCCCCTCCCTCCCCTCCCCTCCCCTCCCCTCCCCTCCCCTCCCCCTCCCCCTCTCCTCTCCCCCTCCCCCTCTCCTCTCCTCCTCTCTCTCCTCTCCTCTCCTCTCTCTCCTCTCCTCTCCTCTCCCCTCCCCTCCCCTCCCCCTCCCCTCCCCTCTCTTCTCCCCTCCCCTCCCCCTCCCCTCTCCCTTCCCTCCCCTCCCCTCCCCTCCCCCCCTCCCCTCCCCTCCCCTCCCCTCCCCTCCCCCTCCCCTCCCCCCCCCTCCCCTCCCCTCCCCTCCCCCCTCCCCCTCCCCTCCCCCTCTCCCCTCCCCTCCCCCTCCCTCCCCTCCCCCCTCCCCTCCCTCCCCTCCCCTCCCCTCCCCTCCCCTCCCCCTCCCCTCTCCCCTCCCTCCCCTCCCCTCCCCTCCCCTCCCCTCCCCTCCCCTCCTCTCCTCCTCCTCTCCCTCTCCCCTCCCCTCCCTCCCCTCCCCTCCCTCTCTTCTCCCCTCCCCTCCCTCCCCCTCCCCTCCCCTCCCCTCCCCCTCCCCCTCTCCCCTCCCCTCCCCTCCCCTCCCCTCCCCTCCCCTCCCCTCCTCTCCTCTCCTCTCCTCTCCTCTCCTCTCCTCTCCTCTCCTCTCCCCTCCCCTCCCCTCCCCTCCCCTCCCCTCTCTCTCCCCCTCCCCTCCCTCCCCTCTCCCCCTTCCCCTCCCTCCCCTCCCCTCCCCCCCTCCCCTCTCCCCCTCCCCTCCCTCCCCTCCCCTCCCCCTCCCTCCCCCTCCCCTCCCCTCCCTCCCCCTCCCCTCCCCCTCCCTCCCCTCTCCCCTCCCCCTCCCCTCCCCTCCCCTCCCCTCCCCTCCCCTCCCCTCCCCTCCCCTCCCCTCCCCTCCCCTCTCCCCTCCCCTCCCCTCCCCTCCCCCCTCCCTCCCCTCCCCTCCCCTCCTCTCCTCTCCTCTCCTCTCCTCTCCCCTCCCCTCCCTCCTCTCCTCTCCCCTCCCCCCCTCACTCTGGTTCATCTGTCTGTGCAAGGTGTCCAACTCCTGCCGAGAAGCAGTGACAGAGATGGCCCTGGGATGGGGGTCAAAGGTCACACGATGACCCCAGAGTTCAGGGGCCGGGGCGAGGCCAGGGGAGGGAGCAGGACACAGGGCCGGAGAGGAGGTCTGGAGGAGGGAGGGAGGGAGGGAGGAGAGGAGGAAAGGCAAGTAGGACAAGAAAGGGGAAGAAGAGAGGAGACGAGAGGAGAAGAGAGGAGAGGAGAGGAGAGGAGAAGAGAGGAGAAGAGAGGAGCAAGGGGAACATATGGGAACAAAAGAGGGATGGAGGAAATGAGATGTTGAGAAAGAAACTATTTGTTTCCAACAGAATGTCTGCCGTCCGTCCTGTCTGTCTGTCTGTCTTTCCTACCTCTGTTGGACTGGTATGCCAGGATGGGGGGCAGAGCAAAGCATGCTGGACAGCTGCTGGAGGACTTAAGACCATGGGATGGAGGGAGGGATGGGCGGAGGTCTGGAGGAGGAGCGGAGAGGGGGATGAAAGATGTCTGGGAGAAAGACAAAGACAAAACGGAGGAATACCGGAACGTACCTGCACTTCTAGTTCCATGTCCCGCCCCCTGCCTCTGCTCCTCCTGGTATTCGCTGGCGGCATCCACATCCGAGCACAGCTCCAGATCCTCATTGGTCCGACACTCGTCCGACACGAAGGAGGTCCTGTCCGATTGGTCGGTGGTCTGGGAGAGGGCGTGGCAGCTGGAGGGTGTGTCCGGTCGCTGCTGCAGCTTGGTGTGAAGAGACTCGATGATCTTATCCTTCTGCTGTAGCTCCTTACTCAGCCTGCACTCACACACACACGTTCACAAACACGCACACACACACACGTTCACACACACAGGGAGGAGAGAGTCAGTGATCACATCCTATGTTATGTTTTTCTCTGTACCTGCAAGACACACAACAGACCACAAGGACGCAGCTTCTGAGTTGTGGTGTGTGTGTCCCTGTGTACCAATGTGTCTATGTGTCGGTGAGTGTGTGTGTCCCTGTGTACCAATGTGTCTGTGTGTGTCTGTGTGTGTCAGTGTGTCTGTGTGTGTCTGTGTGTGTCTGTGTGTGTGTCTGTGTGTCTGTGTGTGTCTGTGTGTGTCTGTGTGTGTCTGTGTGTGTCTGTGTGTCTGTGTGTGTCTGTGTGTGTCGGTGTGTCTGTGTGTCTGTGTGTGTCTATGTGTGTGTGTGTGTGTCTGTGTGTGTGTGTGTGTCTGTGTGTGTGTGTGTTCCGTCTTACTGTTGCAGCTGCATGCGGAGGGCCAACCTCTCCCTGCCCAGGGCAGCGTCCAAGGCCCCGCCCCTGGCCCCGCCTCTGGCCCCGCCCCTCTCCCCTCCCCCCGAGAACGACCACAGAGCTTCCCGGTACACAGGGCTGCTCTTAGACAGCATGGTCTTCCACAGCGGGGCCATCCGTCCCTCAACACAAGCCCACGAACGCACAGCCGATCTGGGCTAGACGCGAGGCCCAGGCTGCCTCGGCCGTGGAGCTCCAGAGCAGAAAGACAGGAGGGACTCACGCACGTCGGCTAACGTTCTCAACGTCCCACTTCTTTACAGATCAGGTAAAAATCGTCAAAAAGACAGACTTTGTAATCCAGTGCAATTCTCAGTCTCAGTCCAACAAGCGCAGGATCAAATCCCTCTGCCTCTCCTCCTCCTCGTCCGCCTCTCCAGTGAACTCAGAGAGATTGAGAAAGGAGAGACGTCGATATCACATAACCCCATCAGGAGAGGAAAACAGGGAGGGACAGAGAGGAAGCAGAACTTGAGCCTCTTAGGTCAAGCCAGCTCCCCTCTGTCACCCTGTCTCACCCTCCTCCCCTCCTCCCCTCCTCTCAGGCCCAGCTCTGTGCAGCCCAGAGAGGATTAGCTGAGACCTGCTGTCCCATCTCTGGAGCTCAGCAAATGGAGGCAGGTGAGCCAGTCCCTCACTGAGGTCAGGTCAGGCTGTCAGCTACCTCAGTCACAGGGGAGTCAGATGACTCAGCGGTTAGGGAATCAGGCTATTAATCAGAAGGTTGCCGGTTCGATTCTTAACCGTGAGTTCGCTCTGGATAAGAGCGTCTGCTAAATAACTAATTGTAAATGGGTAACCTTTCTAAAGCAAAGCTAACCAAAAGCTAACTTGTGCTAACTATATGCACAAAATATAAAGCGGATAAAGCTATAGGCTAACCTAGCAATAGAATAGCTACCTACAGCTTAAATGCTAAGCTTGGAAAGGAATAACCATTTGTCTACATCCAATCCTTTTGGCTACACACGTTCATCTCACGGCTTATCTGGTCCGACACGTTGGAGAAAAGCCGTCTCTTTACTGCATGTGGCCCTGGTAATCATGTAGGGCTCAGACCTACAGCATACACAGGAGGAGAGCAGTTGGCAACTTCTGGGATGACACAGCGAGTGTGTGTGTGTGTGGTTACTGTCAGGTGTCATTCAGATTAGGAGCAGTCCAGGAGCAGTGGGACAACACACACACACACAGTACACACACACACACACAGACACACAGACACACACACACACCAACCCACCGTAGAGCAAGCAGCTCGTGGCCCATCTTGTCATCCTGGAGTTCTGCTCGATCGCCTGAGAAGAAGAGAGGGAGGAGGGACGGAGCAAGAGAAGAAGAGAAGAAAAAGAAGGAGAGAAGAAGAGAGAAGAGAGAGTGACCAGACGGAGAGAGAAAGATGTGAGTTGTTTGATTATTGAGTTGTATAAAACGTACATAGGCAACAACTGCTTATTCAAAGAACGTAAATTTGGTTGCACCTTTGCTTATCTGAAGCTCAGTGTGTGTGTGTGTGTGTTTGTGTGTGAGGGACGTGTGTGTGCATCTGCGTGTGTGTGTTAGTGCCACTTACGTCCGCTGATCTTGGTGCCCACCCTCTGAGCCAGGGCGGAGCTCTGGGCCAGCTGCTCCCTGAAGCTCTGCCCCATGTAGTAGTCTATGTCGTTGGCTCTCAGCAGCTCCTCGAAGGCCTGGCACAACCACAGAGAACAAAGAGCAACCTTTTTATTCATCATACCATGTGGCCTACACTAGCATACTACTATATGATACATACTACCATATATATGTTACTTAGCATAGCATGATATTATATATTTATATAACTATGCACTTCTATGTTACCTTGTGTTAGCCTATATTAGCATGTGTTAGCCTACTTTAGCGTACTTTGTTAGCCTTCATTAGCATCCTTTGCTAGCCTAAATTAGCCAACCCTTGTTGATCTAAGTTAGCCATGCCTGCAGGTACCTTGGTGGTGTCTCCCAGGTGCTGGGTGAGGATGTGGCACACCCCCCTGCCCTCCCTCATCCTCTGCCTCAGGTGTGACAGCTCGCGAGCCTGCGCCTGGATCAGAGTGTTGTACTTTCTGTGGGGGGAGGAAGGGGAGGGGTCAGAACGCCTTCAACATTCCATCTCAGCAAACACGGATGTGTCTGTGGAACCCTCTCCCTCTCTCTCTCTCTCTCTCTGTCTCTCTCTCTGTGTCTCTCTCTCTCTCCCTCCCCCTTCTCTCACCCAGGCCAGGTAGCACACTTCTCCTCCTCCGCCAGGCCTCCTTTCCCGTCCAGCCTGGAGCTCTTGAGCTGGGCCTCCAGTGAGGCCACGCGGGACACCAGCTCCCGAAGCTCCCGGCTGGGCTTGGGCTCCAGGCGAGGCCCCAGGCTGTCCGAGGCCCAGCCCTCATCCTCCTCCAGGCCGCTGGCCGCAGGGGAAGCCTCGAAGGCCCAGTTAACCTGGTGGGAGAGAAGAGAGGAGAGCAGAGATGACAGGACAAGAGTGGTCAGGAGAAGGAAACACATTAGAATAACATTTTACAAAATAAAGCATAGGGAGGCTGAGAGTGATAGGGGTTAATCATCTGTATGAGTGTGTGTGTGTGAGAGTGTGTGTTTGTGAGTGTGGTTAGGTGTATGAGTGTGTGTGTGTGAGAGTGTGTGTTTGTGAGTGTGGGTAGGTGTGTGAGTGTGTGTGTTTGTGAGTGTGGGTAGGTGTGTGAGTGTGTGTGTGTGAGAGTGTGTGTTTGTGAGTGTGGGTAGGTGTGTGAGTGTGTGTGTGTGTGTGTGTGAGAGTGTGTGTTTGTGAGTGTGGGTAGGTGTGTGAGTGTGTGTGTGTGAGAGTGTGTGTTTGTGAGTGTGGGTAGGTGTGTGAGTGTGTGTGTGTGAGAGTGTGTGTTTGTGAGTGTGGGTAGGTGTGTGAGTGTGTGTGTGTGAGAGTGTGTGTTTGTGAGTGTGGGTAGGTGTGTGAGTGTGTGTGTGTGAGAGTGTGTGTTTGTGAGTGTGGGTAGGTGTGTGAGTGTGTGTGTGTGAGAGTGTGTGTTTGTGAGTGTGGGTAGGTGTGTGAGTGTGTGTGTGTGAGAGTGTGTGTGTGTGAGTGTGGGTAGGTGTGTGAGTGTGTGTGTGTGAGAGTGTGTGTTTGTGAGTGTGGGTAGGTGTGTGAGTGTGTGTGTGTGAGAGTGTGTGTTTGTGAGTGTGGGTAGGTGTGTGAGTGTGTGTGTGTGAGTGTGGGTAGGTGTGTGAGTGTGTGTGTGTGAGAGTGTGTGTTTGTGAGTGTGGGTAGGTGTGTGAGTGTGTGTGTGTGAGTGTGTGTGTTTGTGAGTGTGTGTGTGGTACCTTGCGGGGGGTCCTCTCCAGACTGGAGGTGTAGTCGCTGGTGGAGGAGAGAGAGCGGACCCGTAGCTGCAGCCCGCGGATCACCTTGTGACAGCGGCTCAGCTGAGAACGCAAGTCCTCCACCAACTGCTGGAGAGAGTCTGGCCCCGGATCCTCCCCCTCCTCGTAGGCCCCTCCCACACTGCCGTCGCCATGGTACCAGCCCCCGCCCTCGAAGTCCTGCTGGTGGGACAGGGTTGTGCACATCTCCAGATCATCAAACTCTGGAGGAGGAGATGAGAAAAGAGACAAATTAGCCAGTGAATGTGTGTGTGTCAGTATGTGTGTGAGTGTGTGTATGTGTGAGTGGTACCGGGGCTGCTAGTGTCTTCTCTCTCGGCCTCGTTCTCGCTGCGTCCGCTGGTCTCGTATCCCAGGTCCTGCAGGTCCACCTGCACCTGCTTACTGGCCTGGGGCACGGAGGTCTCTGCTGGGGAACACACACACACACAGGTCAGCACACACACACACACACACACAGGTTAGCACACACACACACACATGACCTGTGTGTGTGAGACTCACTCAGCAGCTCTCTGTAGTCCTTCAGCTGCTCTGCCTGGGCGTGGACGGTTGCCTCGGAGACCATGAGCCTCTCCTGCAGCTCTCTCCCTTCCTGACGGCTCAGCGCCAAATCAGCACGCAGACGGCTCGCCTGCTCACGAAGCCCCGCCTCCACCTGCCGCCAGAACCCACCCACCTCGCCAGGCCCCGCCTCCTAGGGAGAGGGAAATAGAGAGAGAGTGAGGGGAGGGGAGAGGAGGACAGAGGCAGAGCTGCCAGGATTTCACTGCTTATATAAACCAGCCAGTGGCTAAGAAAACAGCCCTAGATAGCCTGCTGAAGCAACACAGACATTTAAGTGTGTGTGTGTGACGTACTGTGTGTGTGATGGACTGTGTGTGTGTGCGACGTACTGTGCGTGTGTGTTCCTGGCGGTGGGACAGCAGGGTGCCCAGGTCCAGGGAGTGTGGGCGTGTGCAGCGTCTCTTTAGGCTCTGCCCCTCTCTCAGCCTCACACACGGGGCGCCACGCTTCCCACGAGAGGCTCCTCCCACATCCTCCTCTTCCTCCATCTCATCTTCCTCCATGTCCTCCTCCTCCTCCTCCAAGCTCAGCCTGCTTCGATGCTTTCCTCCCAGCCCCGGCCTCAGCCCCCCTGGTCTCTCTCTGGCCTCTCTCAGGGCCTCCTCTCTCAGATCACTCCTGCAGGGGAAGGAAGGAGGGATGAGTCCCTTCCATGATCCCTCAAATCAACATTGCTTCTGAATAACAGCATCTGCTAAAGCAGTGTGTGAAAGCATAGAGACACAGTGTGTCCAGCAGGTTAGACCAGCAGGTTAGACCAGCAGGGTAGACCAGCAGGTTAGACCAGCAGGCTAGACCAGCAGGCTAGACTAGCAGGGTAGACCAGCAGGTTAGGGTTAGACCAGCAGGTTAGGGTTAGACCAGCAGGGTAGACCAGCAGGTACCTTGTGTGTTCCAGCAGGGGGTCCATCTCCTCTAGCACCTTCACCTGCCCAGGCCGCTCGGACTTGTGGGTCGGCACCGCGGCCCCTGGCCCTTCAGACACGCCCCCTACCTGGTGAGAGAGGGAGAGAGACAGCGGGGGGGAAGAGAAAGACAGAGGAAATGAGATAGAAGGACAGGATTTGCTCCAGCACAAACAACAGCCACTCTCCTACCCAGAGTAGCTACTCTAGAGCTAAGAAAGCCAAAACTAAATTTAACACTAAGCTAAACATCATTAACTTAAACATTTAATTACACAACATTCAACTAAAGACCAATAAACAACATAACATTAAACTTAACAACATGAACCTAGAGAACATTAAACTAGACAACTACTAGACAACATGAACCTAGAGAACATTAAACTAGACAACTACTAGACAACATGAACCTAGAGAACATTAAACTAGACAACTACTAGACAACATGAACCTAGGGAACATTAAACTAGACAACTACTAGACAACATGAACCTAGAGAACATTAAACTAGACAACTACTAGACAACATGAACCTAGAAAACATTAAACTAGACAACTACTAGACAACATGAACCTAGAGAACATTAAACTAGACAACTACTAGACAACATGAACCTAGAGAACATTAAACTAGACAACTACTAGACAACATGAACCTAGAGAACATTAAACTAGACAACTACTAGACAACATGAACCTAGAGAACATTAAACTAGACAACTACTAGACAACATGAACCTAGAGAACATTAAACTAGACAACTACTAGACAACATGAACCTAGAGAACATTAAACTAGACAACTACTAGACAACATGAACCTAGAGAACATTAAACTAGACAACTACTAGACAACATGAACCTAGAGAACATTAAACTAGACAACTACTAGACAACATGAACCTAGAGAACCTTAAACTAGACAACTACTAGACAACATGAACCTAGAGAACCTTAAACTAGACAACTACTAGACAACATGAACCTAGAGAACATTAAACTAGACAACTACTAGACAACATGAACCTAGAGAACCTTAAACTAGACAACTACTAGACAACATGAACCTAGAGAACCTTAAACTAGACAACTACTAGACAACATGAACCTAGAGAACATTAAACTAGACAACTACTAGACAACATGAACCTAGAGAACATTAAACTAGACAACTACTAGACAACATGAACCTAGAGAACATTAAACTAGACAACTACTAAACAACATGAACCTAGAGAACATTAAACTAGACAACTACTAGACAACATGAACCTAGAGAACATTAAACTAGACAACTACTAGACAACATGAACCTAGAGAACATTAAACTAGACAACTACTAGACAACATGAACCTAGAGAACATTAAACTAGACAACTACTAGACAACATGAACCTAGAGAACATTAAAATAGACAACTACTAGACAACATGAACCTAGAGAACATTAAACTAGACAACTACTAGACAACATGAACCTAGAGAACATTAAACTAGACAACTACTAGACAACATGAACCTAGAGAACATTAAACTAGACAACTACTAGACAACATGAACCTAGAGAACATTAAACTAGACAACTACTAGACAACATGAACCTACAGAACATTAAACTAGACAACTACTAGACAACATGAACCTACAGAACATTAAACTAGACAACTACTAGACAACATGAACCTAGAGAACATTAAACTAGACAACTACTAGACAACATGAACCTAAAGAACATTAAACTAGACAACTACTAGACAACATGAACCTAGAGAACATTAAACTAGACAACTACTAGACAACATGAACCTAGAGAACATTAAACTAGACAACTACTAGACAACATGAACCTAGAGAACCTTAAACTAGACAACTACTAGACAACATGAACCTAGAGAACCTTAAACTAGACAACTACTAGACAACATGAACCTAGAGAACCTTAAACTAGACAACTTCTAGACAACATGAACCTAGAGAACCTTAAACTAGACAACTACTAGACAACATGAACCTAGAGAACCTTAAACTAGACAACTACTAGACAACATGAACCTAGAGAACATTAAACTAGACAACTACTAGACAACATGAACCTAGAGAACATTAAACTAGACAACTACTAGACAACATGAACCTAGAGAACCTTAAACTAGACAACTACTAGACAACATGAACCTAGAGAACATTAAACTAGACAACTACTAGACAACATGAACCTAGAGAACATTAAACTAGACAACTACTAGACAACATGAACCTAGAGAACATTAAACTAGACAACTACTAGACAACATGAACCTAGAGAACATTAAACTAGACAACTACTAGACAACATGAACCTAGAGAACATTAAACTAGACAACTACTAGACAACATGAACCTAGAGAACATTAAACTAGACAACTACTAGACAACATGAACCTAGAGAACATTAAAATAGACAACTACTAGACAACATGAACCTAGAGAACATTAAACTAGACAACTACTAGACAACATGAACCTAGAGAACATTAAACTAGACAACTACTAGACAACATGAACCTAGAGAACATTAAACTAGACAACTACTAGACAACATGAACCTAGAGAACATTAAAATAGACAACTACTAGACAACATGAACCTAGAGAACATTAAACTAGACAACTACTAGACAACATGAACCTAGAGAACATTAAACTAGACAACTACTAGACAACATGAACCTAGAGAACATTAAACTAGACAACTACTAGACAACATGAACCTAGAGAACATTAAACTAGACAACTACTAGACAACATGAACCTAGAGAACATTAAACTAGACAACTACTAGACAACATGAACCTAGAGAACATTAAACTAGACAACTACTAGACAACATGAACCTAGAGAACATTAAACTAGACAACTACTAGACAACATGAACCTAGAGAACATTAAACTAGACAACTACTAGACAACATGAACCTAGAGAACATTAAACTAGACAACTACTAGACAACATGAACCTAGAGAACCTTAAACTAGACAACTACTAGACAACATGAACCTAGAGAACCTTAAACTAGACAACTACTAGACAACATGAACCTAGAGAACATTAAACTAGACAACTACTAGACAACATGAACCTAGAGAACCTTAAACTAGACAACTACTAGACAACATGAACCTAGAGAACCTTAAACTAGACAACTACTAGACAACATGAACCTAGAGAACATTAAACTAGACAACTACTAGACAACATGAACCTAGAGAACATTAAACTAGACAACTACTAGACAACATGAACCTAGAGAACATTAAACTAGACAACTACTAAACAACATGAACCTAGAGAACATTAAACTAGACAACTACTAGACAACATGAACCTAGAGAACATTAAACTAGACAACTACTAGACAACATGAACCTAGAGAACATTAAACTAGACAACTACTAGACAACATGAACCTAGAGAACCTTAAACTAGACAACTACTAGACAACATGAACCTAGAGAACCTTAAACTAGACAACTACTAGACAACATGAACCTAGAGAACATTAAACTAGACAACTTCTAGACAACATGAACCTAGAGAACCTTAAACTAGACAACTACTAGACAACATGAACCTAGAGAACCTTAAACTAGACAACTACTAGACAACATGAACCTAGAGAACATTAAACTAGACAACTACTAGACAACATGAACCTAGAGAACATTAAACTAGACAACTACTAGACAACATGAACCTAGAGAACCTTAAACTAGACAACTACTAGACAACATGAACCTAGAGAACATTAAACTAGACAACTACTAGACAACATGAACCTAGAGAACATTAAACTAGACAACTACTAGACAACATGAACCTAGAGAACATTAAACTAGACAACTACTAGACAACATGAACCTAGAGAACATTAAACTAGACAACTACTAGACAACTTGAACCTAGAGAACATTAAACTAGACAACTACTAGACAACATGAACCTAGAGAACATTAAACTAGACAACTACTAGACAACATGAACCTAGAGAACATTAAAATAGACAACTACTAGACAACATGAACCTAGAGAACATTAAACTAGACAACTACTAGACAACATGAACCTAGAGAACATTAAACTAGACAACTACTAGACAACATGAACCTAGAGAACATTAAACTAGACAACTACTAGACAACATGAACCTAGAGAACATTAAAATAGACAACTACTAGACAACATGAACCTAGAGAACATTAAACTAGACAACTACTAGACAACATGAACCTAGAGAACATTAAACTAGACAACTACTAGACAACATGAACCTAGAGAACATTAAACTAGACAACTACTAGACAACATGAACCTAGAGAACATTAAACTAGACAACTACTAGACAACATGAACCTAGACAGCTAGACGTTGGGTTAGACCAGCTGAAGCAGCCATCTGAGGAGGAGGTTAGCAGCAGTCCTACCTGAGAGGAGATCAGAGTTCTGGAGCTAACTCTGGCCTCATCGTCCTCGATGCTGTCTGTGAACTCATCACTGCTGCCATCTTCATCATCTCCTTCCTCTTCCTCCTCCGTGCTGAGCTCTGGAACACAACAACCAGCTGATCAGAACACACACACACACACATCACTTATGTTTCTGTCTCGTTACACACGTCTGTAGGATGCACTGGAGCGCTCTCTCCTTCCCTCTGGCTCGCCCCTTCTCTCCCTCTCTCTCTTCCTGTTTTCACTCTCTGTTTCCCCGTGTCTCACCTCTCCTCCTCCAGTTCTCTCTCTCTTTCCTCCGGCTCACCCTCTTTCAGTCTCTTTCCTTCTGTTCTCTCTCCACCTCTCCTTCTGTTCTCCCTCTCTCTCTTCTTCTCTCTCCTCCCTCTCTTCCTCGTCTTCCTGGACTGAATCACTCCAGCTGCAGTCATGCGACTGAGGGGAAATGTTATGTCACGAGCGGTAGGCCCAACCTCTATTCAGCCCTGCCCTGACACACACTCAGCCCTGTGTGTGTGAGAGGTGTGTGAGAGGTGTGTGTGTGTGAGTGCCTGTGAGCGTGAGAGAGAGCCCTGCCTCTGACCTTCCACTCATCTGGATACCCCCCCCCGCCGAGAAAATATCTCAGGACAAAAACAACAACACAACTAAAAGTTGTTGTAACTTTCAGCATAATATACAACACACAAGCCTAGGGTGTTAACAGTCACTTTAACAGTGTGGTATAGAGAGAGGACAGAGAGGCTGGGACACAGGTCTCTAACCCAGTAGAGGCAGAGGTCTCTACCCCAGCAGAGGCAGAGGTCTCTACCCCAGCAGAGGTCTCTACCCCAGCAGAGGCAGAGGTCTCTACCTCAGCAGAGGCAGAAGTCTCTACCCCAGTAGAGGCAGAAGTCTCTACCCCAGCTGAATCAGAGGTCTCTACCCCAGTAGAGGCAGAGGTCTCTACCCCAGTAGAGGCAGAGGTATCTACCCCAGTAGAGGCAGTGTTTATACTCTCATGCCTGAGTCCCTAGAGAGGAATGTCAAACCTCCTAACGGAACACTATTGAACTCTTTATCTTCCAATAGGAGAGCGGGTGAATACACACACGTATACACACACCTACACACTGTGTGTGTGTGTGTAGTGGGGTGGATTATATGTGGCAGGAATAACAAAGGGAAACCTTTTGTAACCCATAAAAATAACACACACACTAAATACACACATTGTTGCATGCAACAAACACCCACTGCCTATGAGTAGAATCCCAGGAAGTTTTTACAGTGTGTGTGTGTGCAAGGGTGGTGTGTGTGTGTGTGTGTCGGAGAGGCCGGTTGTTTCTGGAGCAATGAGCACCAAATCAAGTGAAAGACAGACTGCTGACATGTCTGATTGTGTGTCAGACAGTACCAGAGCTTACATCGCTCAACCAACCAGATCACCTGGTGGCCTCATGCTCAAATCACTTGTTATGTTGGTAAATACTCAGTAGAATATCACTTCTGCAGGTGGAAGGTGTGTGTGTTGTATATTTATCCCCACACAGAAAGTGTGTGTGTGTTGCTGTTGTGTGCGGTTCATTGTTAGTGAATGTGGTTTAGAGTGTCTTAGTGTGTGTGTGTGTGGTTCAGTGTCTTAGTGTGTCTGGGGTCAGTGTGTAGTGGTGTGTGTTGTTCAGATTGTTGATGTGTGTGTGCTGCTTTTGTAACCTTGTGGTTACGTTGGTTCATGACTTTATAGAAACAGACAGCGTTTACAGGAAGTAAGGTATCTTCCCAGACTGACATCATAGGGTGCACTTTAGTGACATCACACTCAGTGACATCACACTCAGTGACATCACATTCAGTGACATCACACAGCCATGCAGACAGGTAGAACACCATGCATGTGGTTATGAGGCAGAGGGGGGAGGAGGGGAGAGGAGGGGAGAGGAGGGGGGAGGAGGGGGGAGGATCCTCTTGTAGTAAGTTGTTCTGGTGTTCATGGTGTTTAACATTCATTACAAATGATGAATCAATGATGAATCATTAACATGAAAGTATTTAGGGATAGCTAGTTTTAGACTGTTAAATGTTCCTGGTTAGTCCCTGGTCTTATTTGTGCCAAGTCACTGAAGACACAGGGAAGAAAGTGTGTGAGAGAGAGCGTGTGTGTGCGCGTGAGTCTGTGTGTGGATATTTGAGACAAGGAGGGTATGGAGGGTGTTCTGAAGCACCCTTGAACACGGCGCTCAAGACAGGAGCAGAGAGGAGAGGAACAGGAGAGGAGCAGGAGAGGAACAGGAGAGGAACAGGAGAGGAAGAGGAGAGGAACAGGACAGGAACAGGAGAGCAACAGGAGAGGAAGAGGAGAGGAAGAGGAGAGGAACAGGAGAGGAACAGGAGAGGGAACAGGAGAGGGAACAGGAGAGGAACAGGAGAGGAACAGGAGAGGAACAGGCTAGCAGGAACGGACCCACCATGAGGAGAGCAGGGGGGGGAGGAGGAGTTTGGCAAATCCCCATAGCAACCTCCCCCAGTTAAAGACAAGAAATTCATAACCAATCGGATTTCAACAAAGAAGAAACCAAAAAACTGCAGTTTTATTTTTCTTCCATTCTTTCAAGTACAAAAAAAAGGGAAAAAATGTGTTGAGTTCCATCTCAAGTGACAGGTGGAGGAAAAGGAGACGTTCTGCAGGTGATTTAGATACTCAGTATCTGGCCTGGATGTTGGTTTATCACAATTTATGTGATTTATTTTACAGGCCTAACAATTATTTTATTTTTTAAGACTAAATATGCTTGATATTAAGCTTATAGCTGTTGATAAGCTATCTGTATCTCTAGGATTGTAACATGCTTCTGGAGAATTCCACAACTAAACTACAACTGCCAGCTAGATAATTGAACGCCATAATTAAACTCTACTTAGCAACGGTGACCCGCAAGCTCCTCATTGGCTAACTCCATGCAAGTCTTCCAGACTTGAAATCAACCATAAGGTTTTCTGTTAAAGCACTAAAACTAGCAGATGAAAATATTCTTAAATAAGATTCAACATCTTGCACACTAGCTTGGCCATTGTCTTGCATATTTGATAGCGTGTAGATAGAGACAGAATAGGAAGAGAAGATGGATGACTGGTAAGATGTAGCACTGTTAAGACAGGAAGCTTAAAACACACCATGTTGCATCACCGTGACGACAAGGCTTGAATGTTGACACAGTGGTGAGACACACAACAATACACGACACAACACTGCACAGCAACACACAGGCAAGTCGCAAATAAAGTAGCATATTTGTATTTAAAAAAACAACAACACGCACACACACACTCACTCACAGTCCAAATGTTAATAAATAAAATACAAATCTTGAGTTGCACGTTGCCACTTTGTGGAGGAAATCCTAAACTCTACTTAGCAACACTGACAGG
This sequence comes from Hypomesus transpacificus, assembly GCF_021917145.1. Taxonomy (NCBI): domain Eukaryota; kingdom Metazoa; phylum Chordata; class Actinopteri; order Osmeriformes; family Osmeridae; genus Hypomesus; species Hypomesus transpacificus. The sequence goes on along the minus strand of NC_061081.1, from coordinate 12,204,027 downwards.
AAGTAAGACCTCCCTCCCTCCCTCGTGACAGTGTGTCCTGGTCATACAGAGTTAGTGAGAGTGCCCCTGCAGCCCCGGAGGCCCCCCACACCCGTCCCCACCTCCGGCCCCCTCCGGCCCCCCGTCCGGCCCCCCGGACGCCCGCTCCAGTGCCAGGGCCGTGCTGCGGGTCCTCGCCAGGACCTCCTCTAGCTGCCCGCGCAGCGCCTGCACAGAATCCAGCTCAGTATGCAGGGCCTGGGTCCTCTCCTGGCTGGAGGGGGGGGGGGCAGAGGGGGGGTAGAGGGGGGGCGAGGGGACATGAAGACAAGGAGGTATGGAGAGAGGGAGAGGAGAAAAGAGAGATGTGAGGGAGGAGAGACAGGATTGATGGTACTCTAACACAGAGAAAGCTCTCTAGAACAAACTGAATCCACAGTGATAACAGTGTCCGGATGAAACAGGTGTGTGTGTGTGTGTCCTACCTGTCTCCTCCAGTGTGGAGCTGTGAGAGACTCTGGTACAGTTTCTTCTCTGCCCTGAGAGCTTGGTTCAGACAGTGGTACTCTGACACCAGCTGCTCCAACACACTCTGGAGGAGGGAGGGAGGGAGGGAGGGAGGGAGGGAGGGAGGGAGGGAGGGAGGGAGGGAGGGAGGGAGGGAGGGAGGGAGGGAGGGAGGGAGGGAGGGAGAAAGGGAACATTCAATGAAACATTCCACAGCAAAAGGTGTTTAACAGTAACAATCAAATGCATTTCCAGATGTCCTCTACTTGGTGGTCCATGCTGTCCTTGGTGGCAGCTCCTTGGGCCAGGCCCTCAAATCTAGCCCCCTGCTTCAGGGCCTGCTGCTGGAGCTGGACCAGAGAGCCCCGCAGGGCTGAGAGCTCCCTCTGCAGGACAGGAGGAGAGAGACAGACAGAGAGAGAGAGAGAGAGAGAGAGAGAGAGAGAGAGAGAGAGAGAGAGAGAGAGGTCAAACCAGAGGAGAGGAGGATGAGAGAAAGTTGTAGCTGTGTGATTCCCCTCAGAGGCTAATGATGATGATGGTGATGATGATGAAGAGCGGGGCTATGTACCTGGGCCTCCCTCTCCTTCTTCACCAGCAGCTGCAGCTCGTCCTGCAGGCGCTCTGCTGCCCCCTCTGGTGAGGAGGGGCTCATCACTCCCTCCTGCCTCTTCAACAGCTCCTGTATGAAGGCCTCCTTCTCCTTCAGCAGGCCCTGCAGTCTCTCCCTCTCTTCTCCTCCCTCCCTCTCTCTCTCCCTCCTCAGCTCGCCCAGCTCACATTCCCGTGACGACAGCTGCCGGCGCAGCTCTTGCAGTTGGGTGGTGCGCTCGCCGATCACCTGCGAGAGCCTATCAGAGCAGTCCTGAGAGAGAGGGGGCGGGAGGAGGGTGACAGCTCAGGGTCAGTTCAGTTGACATGTTTATGGTCTCAAACACAGTTGATCAAGTCCAAACATTAAAGCCTTTACTTTCTGTCTGCTTTCCTGCCTACCTGCCTCGCGAGGGTGGGTGGGGGAGGGGGGGGGGGGAGTGTATCCTGTACCTGGAGGCTGAGGTCCCCTGCCTCGCGAGGGTGGGTGGGGGAGGGGGGGGGGGGGGAGTGTATCCTGTACCTGGAGGCTGAGGTCCCCTGCCTCGCGAGGGTGGGTGGGGGAGGGGGGGGGGGGAGTGTATCCTGTACCTGGAGGCTGAGGTCCCCTGCCTCGCGAGGGTGGGTGGGGGAGGGGGGGGGGGGGAGTGTATCCTGTACCTGGAGGCTGAGGTCCCCTGCCTCGCGAGGGTGGGTGGGGGAGGGGGGGGGGGGAGTGTATCCTGTACCTGGAGGCTGAGGTCCCCTGCCTCGCGAGGGTGGGTGGGGGAGGGGGGGGGGGGGGAGTGTATCCTGTACCTGGAGGCTGAGGTCCCCTGCCTCGCGAGGGTGGGTGGGGGAGGGGGGGGGGGGAGTGTATCCTGTACCTGGAGGCTGAGGTCCCCTGCCTCGCGAGGGTGGGTGGGGGAGGGGGGGGGGGGGAGTGTATCCTGTACCTGGAGGCTGAGGTCCCCTGCCTCGCGAGGGTGGGTGGGGGAGGGGGGGGGGGAGTGTATCCTGTACCTGGAGGCTGAGGTCCCTGGTGCTGATGGAGTGTATCCTGTACCTGGAGGCTGAGGTCCCTGGTGCTGATGGTGCTGAGCAGGTCCTGGGTCTGGGCCTGGTGCAGCTGGGCCTGGCGCCCGCGGTCCGACACCAGCTCCTGGAACAGACGCTCCTTCAGAAGCAGCCTGGCCTTTAGCTCGTCCAGCACGCCCCCGGGCCCAGCCTGGGTCTGGGTCAGCAGGCGGGCCCTCAGCTCCTACACACACACACACACACAGAGAAGGGCAAGGTCAGCACTCCTGTTGTTTCCCAGTCCAGGTGTGTCTGCTTACACTGGCCTGGTCTGGGGACTGGTCTGGGGACTCAAGCTGTGTACCGCAGGAACAAAGCGGCGTGTGTTTGTGTGTGTCTGGCTGTGTGTGTGTCTGGCTGTGTGAGTGTGTTACCTGTGTCTCCTGACTGTGTGTGTCCAGGGCGTTCTGCAGCTGTGTAATGAGTGTGTCTCTCTCTCTGAGGGCGTGTGTGTGTGTCTCCTGTTCCTGAGTCTTCAGCCCCTGCAGGTTCCTGAAGGCTTCACTTGACTTCTCTAAGTCCAGCTCCTTACTGTGCACCAGGGCATCCAGGCTCTGAACAAAGAGTTTCGAAAAATACATTTGACAAACGAAAATAGTTTCTAAGGGTTGTTTTATTTTTTGTTTTACAAAAACAAATATTTTACAAAAATACAAAAGTTTCTAAAGGTAGAAACTACACTGTGTGTGTGTGCGTGTACCGTGATAGTGTCCTCGTTGTTAGTCAGGATGCTGTGAAGTCTCTCCAGGTCTCTGTCCTTGTCCCTCAGAGCCGTCTGCAGCCTCCTCACCTGCACTTCCCTCTCCTCCACACACACAAACCTCTCATCGATGGACCTCTGAGGACCACACACGCACACGCACACGCACACACACACACACACACACACACATGAGGAACTGTTGTGAAGTGTTTCTGATCATCCAAAAAGTGCTGCTATAAATGAGTGTCAGCGTGTAAACATGTAAGTGTGTGTTTTTTTTACATCCAGGGCTCTGTGTGTGTGTGTTACCTCCAGGGCTCTGTGTGTGTGTGTTACCTCCAGGGCTGTGTGTGTGTGTGTATGTTACCTCCAGGGCTGTGTGTGTGTGTGTATGTTACCTCCAGGGCTGTGTGTGTGTTACCTCCAGGGCTGTGTGTGTGTGTTACCTCCAGGGCTGTGTTTGTGTGTTACCTCCAGGGCTCTGTGTGTGTGTGTGTGTTACCTCCAGGGCTGTGTGTGTGTGTTACCTCCAGGGCTGTGTGTGTGTGTGTGTTACCTCCAGGGCTGTGTCTCGCTCCTTGATGCGTTCCCTCAGTCTCTCCAGGAGAGCATCTCTGGGCCTGGTCACAGAGTCCTGCTCAGCACAGCACTCCTGCACACACACACACACAGGGGAGGGGGCTGAGCGTGAGTGTGTGTCCCACTCCACAGATAAAGGCAGACTGAGATCTCATGAGAGAGAGAGAGAAAAGAGAGAGAGAGAGAGAGAGAGAGAGAGAGAGAGAGAGAGGGGAGAGAGAGAGAGAGAGAGAGGGAGAGAGAGGGTGTGTGTTACCTGTAGCTGTCTCTCCTTGTCCTGCAGGGCCTGTTTGAGCTGGGTGATGCTGCGGTCTCTCTCCTGCAGCAGGGAGAGACTCTCTGCTTCTCTCTCCCTCAGGGTGCTCTCTCTCTCCTGCTGCTCTCTGGAGCCCTGCTGCAGCGCTGCACACAGCTCCTGCACCAGGAGCACGGACAGCTCACACACAGGTACACACACACACAGAGATATACACACACACACAGATGCATACACATACATACACACACACACACACAGAGATGCACACACATACACACACACACACACACACACACACACAGAGATGCACACACATACACACACACACACACAGAGATGCACACACCCACACTACACCCCCACCCCCACAGACCTGGTTGTGTTTCTGGGTGACCTGGCGGTGCTGCAGCGCCTCCTGCAGGTCGGAGGAGAGCCTGTCCCTGGTGCGGCCCAGGTCCTCTGCCTGCCTCTGGCTCTGCCTCAGGCTGCGCTGCCCCGCCTCCAGCTCCAGACCCAGGGAGAACAGGGAGCTCTGCACCCCCACTAGCTCAGCCTGGAGCCGGGTCACCATGCCAGCCTCACCACCCCCCTCTGGAGCCTGGGACTGGGGGAGGGGAGGAGGGGAGGAGGGGGGAGGAAAAGGGTGGAGGGGGGGAGGGAAGGGGGGGGTGAGGAAAGGGTGGGGGGAGATATATATTATAACATTAAGGTTCGATGGAGAGAGAAAGAGAGAGATGGGGCGAGCAAGCTGGAGACGATGAGATAGAGAGAATGTATAAGCTGTAAGCTGTGTGTGTAGTGTGTGTAGTGTATGCTGTGTGTGTGTGAGAGGCCTCACCTGTGTGTGTGTGACCTGTGTGCGATGAGCCATCTCTCTCAGCTTACACAAGGTGGCGTTCTGCCCCTCTATCACCTGGTACAGCTCCTGGGCCTGAGTCATACAGGGCTTTATTACACCATACTACACACACATCATACACACACATCACACACACACACACATCATACACACACACACACACACACACACACATCATACACACACATCATACACACACATCATACACACACACACACACACACATCACACACACATCATACACACACATCATACACACACATCATACACACACATCATACACACACACACATCAAACACACACACACATCAAACACACACCCATGCGGCCAGCTGTGCACACAGGCCCCACCCCCACAGGCCCCACAGGCCCCCCCCCCCACAGGCCCCCCCCCCACAGGCCCCACCCCCACAGGCCCCACCCCCACAGGCCCCCCGCCCACCTCGCTGTCCCTGGTGCTGACAGAGTCACTGAGCCCCTGGATGGTTCTCTCCTGCTGCTGGGCCGCCTGGCGGACGGCCCTCAGCTCCACCTCCATCTCTGCCAGCTTCTCCTGTAGCTTCTGGGGAGGGAGGAGGGGGGGGGGAGGGGAGGAGGGGGGGAGGGAGGGAGGGGAGGGAGGAGGGGAGGGGGGGAGGGAGGAGGGAGGGAGGGAGGGAGGGAGGGAGGGAGGGGGGAGGGGGGAGGGGAGGGGAGGGGGAGGGGGGAGGGGGAGGGAGCGAGGGGGGGAGGGAGGGGAGGGGGGGGAGGGGGGGGAGGGGGGAGGGAGGGAGGGAGGGAGGAGGGGGGAGGGGGGAGGGAGGAGGGGGAGGGGGGAGGGAGGGGGAGGAGGGGGAGGGAGGGGGGGCAGAGATGGATAATGTTGTATATGTCACATATTGGGTGGGTAAGTGGTTAGTTGGGTAAGTAGGTAGAGAGACAGAAATAAAGAAAAAGAAAGAGAGAGAAAGTGTGTGTTTCTAAGGTGTGTGTGTTTCTAAGGTGTGTGTGTGTGTACCGTGTTGTTGGCCTCGCTCTCGTGGATCTTGTTCTGGAGAGACTGGACCTGCTGCTGGGCCTTCTGCAGCTCACACACACACTGGCCCGCAGCACACTCATACTGGTCCAGCTGGTTCTGCTGCTCCTCGATCAGGGTCTGCACACACACACACACACACACAGAGAGAGAGACACACAAGCACAGACAGAGAGAGAGACACACACCGAGAGAGACACACAAACACAGACAGAGAGAGAGACACACACAGAGAGAGACACACACAAAGATAGGGATTTAGTGGTATGTCAGCAACAATCGTATGTGTGCTGAATATGTGAAATATATATATTTTCAAACAATAGAAAACCTGCAGGACTGTATGTGTGTATATGTGTGTCTATGTGTGTGTGTTTATGTGTGTGTCTATGTGTGTGTGTCTATGTGTGTGTGTCTATGTGTGTTCACCAGGGTTAGGAAGCAGGAACAGTCTTGTTCCGCCACTCTGCTCATATTCATGATCTATGTGTGTTCTCTTCTAAAAGCCCTAAAGTGAAGTCTCCAAAGCACAAGGATGTGTGTGTGAGAGAGAGAGAGAGAGAGAGTGTCCTGAGTGCTTTGTGGCGCTACCATCTTTACATAACCACATCAGCAGCAGTACATGGGCTCTCACATGCAGCACGCCTGGGGACAACACTCTACAAAAACAAGACTTCCTCTCATATACGCACACACACACACTCATCCTCTCACACACACTCACTCTCACATGCACTCATCTAAAAAGATCAGATGCATACAGAGAAGGCTGACCCTGTGAACCGAACCAAACACACCCACTAGCAGACTTGTACCTGCTCTGATTAAATACTATCCACCAAAACACAACTACTTGGGGTCAAATACTTGGGGTGAGCTTGATGTATACCACCCTGTGTAACAACACCAACAGATCAGGCCCCTAACCCCAGTTACCCAGTTCTACAGCGGTCTACACAGTAGACTCTGGATAAGAGCGTCTGCTAAATGACTAAATGTAGACTAGAGTCATATAGTCATAATCTCTGGTTTACGCAGAATGAGTGACCGAGGTCTGCTATTTGAGTCATAGACAGCAGCCAACCAGTGCCAGGGCTGGAGTAGAGGGTGGCCTGATTGGCTCCTGGGTGAGGTGTTCTGATTGGCTGCAGCCTCCAGGGTGAGGAGGAATGTAGGCCTGTCTAGGAGACAGTGGCCTCATGGCATCTCTCCACTCATAACCCAGATCCACTGATCTGGAGTCTGTAGGGCCTGTCTAGGAGACAGTGGCCTCATGGCATCTCTCCACTCATAACCCAGATCCACTGATCTGGAGTCTGTAGGGCCTGGGAGCTGTTCCTTCTGAACCACACACACACACACACACACACACTCCCTCTGCCTCTGTACTCACAAGGACTCTGTGAGTTAACCGTGAGATCAGTGTGTTACGTCTACGTTTTTATGAAACTACAAGGCAGAGAAACCTGACTGTAGGGATGACTGATGAGTCAGCACATTCCACCAGGCCTCCAGGCTCACTGAGAGTTGTGAAATGACAGAATAACGTTGTGCTGTAACACATCGCATGAGAGGCTAAAACTGCATCACTGCTCAACTCTCTCTGTGTCATGGCTGACTGGCTATTAAACACACACACTCACACACTTACACACACTCATACACACACACACACGTTTTGAGGTCATGCCGTTTCTCCCAGTTTACACACAACTGACTGGTCATGTGATGTGCTTCCAGACAAAGACAATGAGCACACACACACACACACACACACACACACACACACACACACACACACACACACACACACACACACACACACACACACACAGGAACTTTAAAGAGCAGCACACATACATTTTGCTCTTTATCGCAAACCCCTAATGTGAAGGTGGGATTTGAGTGATTTACAGATGGATTATCCAACTAATCATCCAGAGTATGGGAGGGAGTAATTAAACCAAGCCCAGCAGAGCTGTGAGCTGACTAGAGAGTTCCCCCGTCTCTCCTGTGGTCTCCACTAAGTTAGATGTGAAGAGCACAGCTCGACTCTAATCCCTGTTTTCCTTTGTCTCATCACGGATAGAACCATCTGTGAGAACTATCTGAACGTTCTAGAAGGTCAGAAGTTCCGGTAACAGCCTTTCTGAATGTTTTGGAACCTTGACGCTAGTAAAACTCTTATCTGAATGTTCTAGAATGTTAGAAGCTCCAGTTTCCTGGAATGTTAAACTCTCCGGTGACGTTCCACCCCCTAGTCTGTTCTACCTGGTGGGGGGGTGGCGGGGGGCACTCTGCATACACATCATCCCACAGGTCCTCCATGTCCGCCTGGTCCAGACCCCCCTCCAGACCCCCCTCCAGCCTGATCAGGGGGGCCTCTAGATCGGCCACAGCACAGTGGATCTCCCCTGCCCCCTCCAGACCTCCGTATGCCAGCCCCAGCTCCGGCTCAGGGAAGCCCAGTCGGGGAGCTCCGTTGCTGGGGCTCAGGCGCTGCAGCACTGGGAGCCTGCTCCCCTTGGGGCTGAGGACTGGCCGGTACACAGCACAGCTGTGGGCCAAGCAGAGCGTCAGGGAAAGGCGGGAGGCCGACCCGGGCCTCGACCAGGGCCTCGTGTGGCCCCCCAGGGGCTCCTCTGAGAGGCAGTCCGAGGCCTGGTCCTCCTGGACCTCCAGGTGGAACCCTGGCCCCCTGTGTCCGTCCCTGGAGGCAGGCATGTGGGCAAGCTCTCCGGCCGCCTCCAGGGACTCCATGGAAGGGCTGGAGCTGGCCCTGCCCACCAGGGTGCGCTCGCTGTCCGAGGCCCGCGAGGGGGGCTTGGAGCCGGGGACCAACGTGAGGGAGGACGGAGGCTCCTCGGAGGCTTCCTCCTTCCCCCTCCCGCCCCCCATCACACTCCCACCAATCACGCTCGAGTAGCGCGTGGACGGCCCGCAGGAAATGCTCCTGGCCAGCTTCCTGGGCACCTTGCAGACCGCCTCGTAGTCGGCGTCCGCCACGCGCCACGCCAAGCAGCCGCGGCACCTCCGGGGGGCGCCCCCCCCCCACCCCGTAGGGCTGAGACCCCGCCGTGACCTCCGACCCTACCGGACACTGAGGGTGGTGACCTCCGACCTCCAGCCCCTCCTCCGCCCAGGACTCGTACAGCGAGTACACCAGGTCATCCTGCAGCAGGGCGCAGTACTTGGCGTGGGTCAAACCTGTCATGTCCACTACCCCGTCCACGGCCGGCGGCCCCCCCCCCCCGCGACCCCCCCCCTCCTCCCCGTTAGTCTTCCGGTACAGTCCGCCGATGCAGTGGCTGAGCCGGTGTTTCTCCTGGAGCAGCCGGTGCAGACGCTCCAGGGACAGCGCCTCCACGCGGGCGATCACCGTGTCGAAGCGGTACATGCGGTCCAGCATGAAGGCGCACTTGGAGCAGGCGAACTCCCCGCGGCCGTCTCGGGTCAGCTCGCGGCCCAGTGCGTGAGACAGCAGCACCTGCAGGTTGAGCTTGGACGCCGGGTGGAAGATCCAGCGGCGTTGGTTACCACAGAGCTCACGGGCGCAGATACGACACAACTCCTTCATCCTCACGTCTAACATTCCGCAGTTGCTGTGGTGATGATGGTGGTGGGGTTGGTGGGCGGGTATGTGGTTTTAGTCCTTTCGGTTTACTATGTTCTACAGGACCTCCATTTCCACCTCAGAAATGACATAACACCATGTTGCTGTTAAGCTTCTCCCCTTGAAATAATCTGGAATTATTTTGAATTTAATTCTTCTCAAATACTTAGTCAAAATGAACCCATATCACCATCAAGTGAGAACAGCTTTGGCTATCGGACCAGTCCAGGTGTGACCAGTAACACGTAACATCCGTGTTTCTCGCCCTCACATGTCCTTCTGGATGACGGATTCAATACTGACCCAAACAAACAAGCCACCATGTGGTCTCAACGCTCGCCCTCAGGCTTGATAAATGAATTAATGATGGATAAAAATAGCTTTAGCCTGTGGCGGAACTTGAGACTGAGAAAGCTGATGGCAAGGTAGAGAGAAAAGCTACAAAAAAGTCAAATGATTTGTCAATATAGCTTCGTTCTCTCAGAAACATGCGGAACCCTGCTCCTCTTCACGCCGCGAGGCTGGACGTGAGGTGAATGATCATTATGGTCTGTCCACCAGACCAGTTCAAATCGCCTTGAATTTGTTAATCGATAGAAATCAAGCAGAGAAGGAACTGCGACGTCACTGGACTGTTTTCTCCCCGTTGTCCTTTCTTAGTTCGCATCTCTCATTCCCAAACACGCGAAGTGCACGTTCCTCTGCATCATAGGTTGTCATCGGAGGCTCGCGCTGTCAGGTTGCTCGTGACCGGTGGTCCCGTATACGGACACCGACAATACTGGTGATCCACAGACTAACACGGCAACTTTACACTCGTAATAACGTCCTCCAATATCCGTCATTCAGTTACCGATAACCGGTCTAATATCGGAGCCAGAGCGCGACCGTCCCACTGCGCTTAGTCAGATAACGATGTGCCATCTCCGTAGACTGGCTAGACCTGCACCCACGGGCGGAGCGCACCACTTCCGTAAAATAGGGGTCAGAAAATATCACGGCATCCACGCTCCAACACGGCGAAGCTGCTCCGAGACGCAAGCGGACAACCCGACAGAACAGGACTTCAAAATAAACTGCACTCATTCATAATTAATCGTAAACGTTGTCAAAGATTAAGATTTAAATGTAGCTTCACGTTCTGCAGTATCCCCCGGTAGGAGTGCATTCTCATAGCCCAGTCCACTATCCGCTTCATTGAACAGGTGAAATGTCACTACCGTAATAGCGTAGTAACGCGTTAGTGACGCTCTGTAAATTAGATAACCAATTATCACTAGGTCAGGCCCACATTCACCTCGCGGTACCGTTAACTACACTGAATATCTAACATGTATTTTACAAGCAAAATATATGAGACGGCTTGTCATTTTCCGTTCAACTATAGTCAATCGTGAACGTAAATTCTCGAATACAACATATTAAAATATAGTATGTATTCCACAGTAAGGCCGTTGCCATTGAGTCAACATTGGGGGGGACGAATTCATTTTTTTATGATAATTTCGGACAGCGTGCATGGTTGCCTGTCGTAGCGTATACATTTATATTTTTATATCAATATATTGGGGGGAAATTTTGACCAGATTTGACTATTGGGGGGGACATGTCGCGGAAAATCAACATAAAGATTTTGCCTCTTCAAACAATGTTCTGGAAATCGTTCGGATTTATTAAAGTGTACACTCTCTCACGTGCAAACACACACTCTCTCACACACACACTTGCAAACACGAAAAGCCCGAGGGTTGACTTGGACTCATTTCCAGTATACCGACAGATCCTGTTGAACCTTTCCTTGTATTTCTGAAGCTCATTCAAATGCATTGCCAAACGTAAATGTGTTGATCATACAGCTATTTATTCCCCCTGCAGCTAGATGAGGAATGTTGCCGAATATTCAGAATAAAACTCGACTGAAATCACATTTGACCTTATAACGTTCTAGAACATTCAGTCAGACAGAGTTATAGATGGAACCCAGATGTACCACATTCCATTATCGCACAATTCAGGATTCAGTGGAGTAGTACATACATACAGAACTACAAAAAGCTTGATAACATCTTTTCAGTCGCAAAATATACCAACTATTTTCAACTTATCAGAAAAAAACCTTCAAATGTGATCAAATTAGCTTCATGCCTTGGAGGTAGCCACTTAACAACAGCAGAACAGGGTCAGGGTTCGTGTTTAAACAGCCACCATCACGTGGTGCAGAACCAGAGGAGGATCACAGCCAGACTGAACACACCTCATTCCCTCAATCACTGATGGGATAATACTCTACTACAGTCCCTTTTTTAACATTCTGCTGTATTCTCTTTATCATATTCACAGCTGTTCCATTCTGTTCTATTGATCCTCCATTCTGTTAACATGTAATTGGTGTGACTGGCAGACTGTTGAGTGTCGTGTCTTTGTGGGGCTGTGCTGTATATCACTCAGGGTGCTTTCAGCAGGGTGTCTGTTCTCCAGAGATTACCCCAGAGAGCTGTCCATCTGAGGGGCTGCACTCCACACAATGACCCCACATGCTGAAGGAGGGAGGAGAGGACGACAGGACAGAGAGGAGAATATAGGGGGGGGGCTTAAAACTGGTTACCAAGACAACCACTTAGCCTTATTAGAGCCAAAGACACTAGATAGGGCGTTCCTGCTCACACAGATGATTGACTGTGAAAGAAGCCCAGTCATTGGCTCATATCTGATAAGCCGTGAGGAGAAAGAGTCTTTCCGATTGGCTGCATGTGAAGATAAACAGGATGTACAGTTTTGATTGGTTAGTGTCGGCCACCATGGAGACATCCCATAAATCACACCAAACGACTGGCCTCATGAGTCACTCACTAGAGCGGCAACAGCAATGCATGTTGGGTAATCTGCAAGTGTCCTTGCGTCGTGTGAGGGGGGATATTTCAACCATAAATCACCGTTCATAGATGACCTTGGAGAGGAATATGTCAACCATGACAACATAACTGACATCACATATTTTCCCTGTCTTTGTGTCCAAATAGAGAGACAGAGAGAGAAACAGAAAGTGATCGAGAAAGAGCTACACCCACAACAGGAATGCAAAAACACAACCACAAGCGCTGTCGAGTGAACAAAAACAATCACAACACTCTCAGAACAGCGGTTTCAGATCATTCCAGGATGTGACTGATGTTTGGAACTACATGTCCCATAGTGCATGGTGCTCAGCCGTGGTCTCCGGGGCGACCGGGCGCCTGTGTGGAGCCCCGCGGAGGAGAAGACAGATGATCTCTCTCGTGGGGTGACTCCAGAACACCTCAGGTCTCCCGGCAGATTCTCCTCACAACCACTAACGCCTCAGACATTATATTGTAATATCAAAAATACTTCAAATAGACAATGTAAGATATTTAACAAGACTTAATGTTCCAAGGAACAAGAATGTAATGTTCTAATCATCAATATGTTCTCTCTCCCTGTCTCTCCCTCTCTTGGGTACAGCTGGTATTACAGTTGATCTCATTGGCTGAGGTGTCTGGGGAGCCAATTAGAGTGCATGTCTGAGAAACAGGGCACCTGATATGTGTGTGTCAGTCTCTCAGCAGAAGGTCATTCTGACCTCCCCCACCTGCTGAAATATGACACGACACACACACACACGCACACACACACACACTGGCCTGCATGCACAGTTGCACACACACGCACACACACATCCCCGCTGAATGTTGATGTCAACACACCCGTCTGTGTGTGGTACACAGCGAGATCAGGGAACGGAGCCTCAATATGAGTCCTTTTCTGTCGACCGCAGACACACACAGAGTGTCCCCTCTCACACACACACACATACACACACTTATAAAACACACACCAACACACAAGTGTATGTAATTGCTCAATCCAGTTTTGCCGGGTACGCAGGTATTGAGCAGTTTGAGTCAAACTGAAACTCGGCTCTGTTATAGTAGTTTCCCAGGTGTTCTGGAGGGACAGCAGGGAGACATACACACACACACACGCGTGAGGACACACACACACACACACACGTGTGGGGACACACCCACACACACACACACACCCACACACACACACACACACACACACACACACGTGTGGGGACACACACACACACACACGTGTGGGGACACACACACACACACACGCGTGGGGACACACACACACACGCGTGGGGACACACACACACACGCGTGGACACACACACACACACACGCGTGGGGACACACACACACTCGCTGCAGGTGAAATCTGAGTGTGGGGAGTAGAGCGGCTGATTTGCATTCCTCAGCTCCAGCTTATTTACAAGGTAAAACACACACACACATACATGCACACACACACACACGTACACACACACACACACATACACACACACACACACACATACATGCACACACACCTACATGCACACACACTCACGTACACACACATACAGGCACACTAACATACATGCACACACACACACGTACACACACATACATGCTCACACACACACACTCACACACAAACACACACACACACACACACACCAGCCAAGAGATGCCAGAAGAAGGGAAGCTGATTCTGAGAAACTTGAGCAACTTGTATTGCTTCTCTTCCCTGATCTGCAGCTGTTCTGCATGTCCCTCTATACGTGCAAGGGAAGTCCTCAGTCAAATATACACGATACGACATTTAGGGTTCTGTTTCTGCAGCTAAATATAGATAAATAATCAGTAAATAGGTCAATAGCTGGCCAACATTTGCATTTCGATAAGGTTAGAAAATCAAGATAGTGCATATGTCAGTTCATTCGAAAATCTGGGGAAAAATGTTTGAGAGAAGAGACATTCTGTTGTAGTTAAATATTCAAAGTTACAGCATTTTAAGGTAAATATTTGTGGATAGTTTAAGCTTCCTGACAGTGAAGTTTCATGCTGGAGAACACTTAATGATGTTCTGGAAAACGGTCCAAGTTACAGCAACAACTGTCTCTAGCAACACAACACTCAGGGAATCCAGAGTTCTGTGTCTCCAATTTTAGTTTGCGTTGTGAAATCTGTAACCCTGGGGTCTAAGATGAGACCAGGAGTATTGATCGCTCAAACCAACCAGGGTAAT
>NC_061081.1:12157265-12184765 GCF_021917145.1 Hypomesus transpacificus | reverse complement strand
GGGACCTGGTGAACTGGAACACTACTGTATCTCCCAGTCTAGGAGGGCCGGCTGGGTATCTGCTGTGTTCCCTCCTCTCTGTCCAGGGAACATACCCTTCATGACAGAGCCCAGGAGTGTGTGTGATTGGGTGTGTGTGTTTGGGTGTGTGTGTTTGTGTGTGCGTGTGTTTGTCCTCTCTCACACCACCAGCTGCTGTGTGTGAAATAGGAGCTGTGACAGATAGGTATTAGCTGTGTACTCAGAGACCACCACTTCAGGGGGAATCTCTGTCCCATGGTCTGGTCACACAAACACGCACACGCACACACAAACACACCATCCAACCTCGACAACCTGTATGGGGTCTTAAGCAGTAACAGGCTGGTGATCCAGGACTCAGACCATCAGACTGATCTCTATCCCTCCACCAGGGTGTTGACCTGCCTGGCTGAGCGTGCTAGTCAGAACTGGAAGGGAGGTAGAGAACTGGATCTGATTGGACGGTAGGTGGAGAACTGGATCTGATTGGACGGTAGGTGGAGAACTGGATCTGATTGGACTGTAGGTGGAGAACTGGATCTGATTGGACGGTAGGTACTCACAGAGCTTTGTCCAGCTGCTGTTGTTTCTCAGCTAGTTCCTGTTTCAGGCTCTCCACCTCCACCTTCAGCACAATGTTCTGGAGGAGAAACAACCACATGAACATAGGGATTACACACCTTCATCACCCCCACCATCATCATCATCATCATCATTTCCACCATCATCATCCTTGACATTGTGTAAAATGTTCTGTATGAGTACCATATGGCTATGACCATTAGCCCTATGAGTCCCTGGGTCCATCCAACACAACAGTTTGTTTACCTACTGGACACACACACATTCACTCAAGCACACAGACACACACATTCTCTCACACACACACACACACAAACACACAGAGACAAACGTGCAGGCACGCACACACACCAGAAAGGAGAGCCAGGGTCATTATCTGTCCTCACACTCTCACCCACACACATTCACTTGCTACACGTACATCCATAAAACACACACCCTTAGAAAAATACACACACACACACACAGTATCATAAGTTTCAGAAACACACACACATACAATCTCTGAAATGTCACACATCCAGTACAGAACACACACACACACACACTGACAGACACACACTCACTTCCACATAGAGCATTCTCCCCACCCAATACACGTGAGAGAATATCACCCAGAGAGAACACACTTACATGGTTTAACACAACGTTCTGTCTCTCTGCCACACACACACACTCCATGTAGGACACGTGCCCTGCTAACACTCACACACACCCTGGCATCACATCAACATGGTGTGAATAACATCCCCTTGCCAGCCCGGCCACCTACACACACACTGCTGAACAGGGAGGAACACTATACTGTACCTAGCTGTACAGGAAGGTACAGTGCCCTCCAAAAGTATTGGAACAGTGAGGCCAATTCCTTTATTTTTGCTGTAGACTGAAAACATTTGGGCTTGACATCAAACGATGAATGTGAAACCAGAGATCAACGTTTCAGCTTTTATTTCCAGGTATTTACATCAGGATCTGATGCACAAATTAGAAAATATCACCTTTTTGTTCGAACCCACCCATTTGTCACGTGAGCAAAAGTATTGGAACATGTGACTGACAGGTGTGTTTTGTTGCCCAGGTGTGTCCTATTACATACATTATTCAATCAATAAATACCACTGAATGTCTACACTCAGGTTCAGATTGGGTAAGATAGGTTTTGTCTATGCAGACTGTATTCAGAGGTGAAAACAACATGAAAACCAGAGCGCTGTCTTTGGGTGAAAAACAAGCAATTGTGAGTCTTAGAGAAGATGGAAAATCAATCAGAGCCATTGCAGAAACATTGGCCATAGCCAGTACAACCATTTGGAATGTCCTGAAGAAGAAGAAAACTACTGGTGTACTAAGTAACAGACGTCGAACAGGTAGACCAAGGAAAACATCAGCAGTTGATGACAGAAACATTGTGAGAGCTGTAAAGAAAGACCCTAAAACAACTGTTAGTGAGATCAGCAACAACCTCCAGATGGCAGGAGTGAAGGTATCACTATCTACTGTTCGCAGAAGACTTCATGAACAAAAGTACAAGGGCTACACCAGAAGATGCAAACCACTCATTAGCAAGAAGAATAGGAAGGCCAGGCTGGAATTTGCCAAAAAGTACAGAGATGAACCTCAAAAATTCTGGGACAAAGTTTTATGGACTGATGAGACAAAGATTAACTTTTACCAAAGTGATGGAAAGGCTAAAGTTTGGAGAAAGAAAGGAACTGCTCATGATCCCAAACACACAAGCTCATCTGTGAAACACGGTGGAGGTAATGTCATGGCTTGGGCTTGCATGGCTTCTTCTGGGACGGGCTCATTAATCTTCATTGAGGATGTAACACATGATGGCAGCAGCAAAATGAACTCGGAAGTCTACAGAAACATTTTGTCTGCCAATTTAAGGAAAGATGCAACCAAACTGATTGGCAGAGCCTTCATCATGCAGCAAGATAACGACCCAAAACACACTGCCAAAACAACAAAGGAGTTCATCAGGGGCAAGAAATGGAAGGTATTAGACTGGCCAAGTCAATCTCCAGACTTAAACCCTATAGAGCATGCATTTTACCTGCTTAAGAGGAGACTGAAGGGAGGAACCCCACAAAACAAACAACAACTGAAAGAGGCTGCAGTGAAAGCCTGGGAAAGCATCAAAAAGGAAGAATGCAAAAGTTTGGTGACGTCAATGGGTCACAGACTTGCTGCAGTTATTGAAAGCAAAGGATTTGCAACTAAATATTAAGTCTTATTTACTTAAATATGTTTTAAGTATATCTGTTCCAATACTTTTGATCACATGACAAATGGGTGGATTCAAACAAAATGTGATATTTTCTTAGTTGTGCATCAGATCCTGATGTAAATACCTGGAAATAAAAGCTGAAACGTTGATCTCTGGTCTCACGTTCATTATTTGATGTCAAGCCCAAATGTTTTCAGTCTACAGCAAAAATAAAGGAATTCGCCTCACTGTTCCAATACTTTTGGAGGGCACTGTATATTTTCATAGACAGTACTTTACCAGCTATGGGACCATATCTGTTTATACAGGTTTATGGAGATCATTTCCAACATTCATTCTAGGGTTAGGGTTAGTGAGTCACTTTGAAAAACAGTCCCAAGACCTTCGAAGAGCAGAGCAGAGAAGAGAGGAGAAGGAGAGAGGAAAGGAGAGAGGAAAGGAGAGAGGAAAGGAGTCAGGAGAGAGGAGAAGGAGAGGAGAAGGAGAGAGGAAAGGAGTCAGGAGAGAGGAGAAGGAGAAGGAGAGAGGAAAGGAGTCAGGAGAGAGAAGAAGGAGAGAGGAGAAGGAGAGAGGAGAGAGGAGAAGGAGAAGGAGAGAGGAAAGGAGTCAGGAGAGAGGAGAAGGAGAGAGGAGAAGGAGAGAGGAGAGAGGAGAAGGAGAGAGGAGAAAGAGAGAGGAAAGGAGTCAGGAGAGAGGAGAAGGAGAAGGAGAGAGGAAATGAGTCAGTAGAGAGGAGAAGGAGAGAGGAAAGGAGTCAGGAGTCAGGAGAGAGGAGAAGGAGAGAGGAAAGGAGTCAGGAGAGAGGAGAAGGAGAAGGAGAGAGGAAAGGAGTCAGTAGAGAGGAGAAAGAGAGAGGAAAGGAGTCAGGAGAGAGGAGAAGGAGAAGGAGAGAGGAAAGGAGTCAGTAGAGAGGAGAAGGAGAGAGGAAAGGAGTCAGGAGAGAGGAGAAGGAGAAGGAGAGAGGAAAGGAGTCAGTAGAGAAGAGAAGGAGAGAGGAAAGGAGTCAGGAGAGAGGAGAAGGAGAAGGAGAGAGGAAAGGAGTCAGTAGAGAGGAGAAGGAGAGAGGAAAGGAGTCAGGAGAGAGGAGAAGGAGAAGGAGAGAGGAAAGGAGTCAGGAGAGAGGAGAAGGAGAAGGAGAGAGGAAAGGAGTCAGTAGAGAGGAGAAGGAGAGAGGAAAGGAGTCAGTAGAGAGGAGAAGGAGAAGGAGAGAGGAAAGGAGTCAGTAGAGAAGAGAAGGAGAGAGGAAAGGAGTCAGGAGAGAGGAGAAGGAGAAGGAGAGAGGAAAGGAGTCAGTAGAGAGGAGAAGGAGAGAGGAAAGGAGTCAGGAGAGAGGAGAAGGAGAAGGAGAGAGGAAAGGAGTCAGGAGAGAGGAGAAGGAGAAGGAGAGAGGAAAGGAGTCAGTAGAGAGGAGAAGGAGAGAGGAAAGGAGTCAGTAGAGAGGAGAAGGAGAGAGGAAAGGAGTCAGATGAGAGGAGAAGGAGAAGGAGAGAGGAAAGGAGTCAGTAGAGAGGAGAAGGAGAGAGGAAAGGAGTCAGGAGAGAGGAGAAGGAGAAGGAGAGAGGAAAGGAGTCAGTAGAGAGGAGAAGGAGAGAGGAAAGGAGTCAGGAGAGAGGAGAAGGAGAAGGAGAGAGGAAAGGAGTCAGGAGAGAGGAGAAGGAGAGAGGAAAGGAGTCAGGAGAGAGGAGAAGGAGAAGGAGAGAGGAAAGGAGTCAGTAGAGAGGAGAAGGAGAGAGGAAAGGAGTCAGGAGAGAGGAGAAGGAGAAGGAGAGAGGAAAGGAGTCAGTAGAGAGGAGAAGGAGAGAGGAAAGGAGTCAGGAGAGAGGAGAAGGAGAAGGAGAGAGGAAAGGAGTCAGGAGAGAAGAGAAGAGGAAAAAGAGGAGAGAAGAGAGGAGAAGAGAGGAGAACAGTGATCTAGGAGTCATGGTTACTCTGCATTATATATATAAGTCACTGCTTCAGTGCAGTCACAGACTCTATTTAAAGTTTCATATTTCCTCTTAGCAGCTACTGTGGTTCAGGCTGACGTGACAACGTGCTTGGCAGTAACAGGACTGTTTTCTCTTCAGCCAAACAGATCTAAATATAGCCCCCCTCCATCACAGCACACCTGCTATGTCCCCTCCCCCCCCTGCCCCCTCGGCCCACAGCAACAGTTCCCCTTATAACCTGAAGGGGGGAGGGGGGCTGTGATTGGTCTGGGACAGGGGTCGACAGAAGGGTCACAACTATTCACTTACAAACACGCATACATACTCTGCAGATGACTGACATGCGCACACACTCATATACATACCTATACACACACACACACACTCATGTGCAGACACACACACACACTGTAGTGTGCAGAAAAAAAACTATGCATCAACATACACATTTGTCTGGCACACTGTACACACACACACACATTTGTCTGGCACACTGTACACACACACACACACACTGTACACACACACACACCGCCCAGACTAACGTGAGCAGGAGCGTGCTTTTACGAGTGTCTCTCAGGAAAGCGCAGGAGAGCTTAGAGGAACAGAGATGATGAATAAATGAAGAAGACAGAAGAAGAACTCTCTTCCAGGACATGAATAGAAGTGTTCTCATTCACTCAGCAAAGACCAGCAGGCTGAGTCCCAAGACATACTGAAGGGCTCGAGCACTTCCAATCACACGTCAATACATCCTATTTGACTTGTTCTGATAATAACACCCTGACAATATATATTTCTGTCTATAATAGAGATCGGCAGGATTGGATGTTTGATGGCCAATAAGATCGTTCCACATTAATCTGAACCAACCACACGCTGAGGTGCCGTACTCTGACATCACTGCCTCCCCCTATTGGAAAATGAGTGACAGCCTGATGATGGTCTAACCTTGTAGAACAGTACAGTTAAGCGGCGCTGCTTAATACCCATAATATCCTCACATCAGAGGGGAAATATGTCCATGTGTGTATGTGTAGGCATGTGCATGTGCGTGTATGTGTTTGTGGATGTGTCTGTACGTGTGTGTGTATGTGTGTGTCTGTACGTGTGTGTCTGTACGTGTGTGTGTGTGTACGTGTGTGTCTGTACGTGTGTGTGTGTGTACGTGTGTGTCTGTACGTGTGTGTGTGTGTACGTGTGTGTGTCTGTACGTGTGTGTGTGTACGTGTCTATCTGAACAAACAATTCTTCAGAGTCCCAGCATTACCCTTCTGAGAGTCCCAGCATTACCCTTCTGAGAGTCCCAGCATTACCCTTCTGAGAGTCCCAGCATTACCCTTCTGAGAGTCCCAGCATTACCCTTCTGAGAGTCCCAGCATTACCCTTCTGAGAGTCCCAGCATTACCCTTCTGAGAGTCCCAGCATTACCCTTCTGAGAGTCCCAGTATTACCCTTCTGAGAGTCCCAGCATTACCCTTCTGAGAGTCCCAGCATTACCCTTCTGAGAGTCCCAGCATTACCCTTCTGAGAGTCCCAGCATTACCCTTCTGAGAGTCCCAGCATTACCCTTCTGAGAGTCCCAGCATTACCCTTCCCTCCTATGAAGGAGCAGTTACACAAACACACAACAAGGGCCTCTGCTGTGGATCTTCAGGAGGTTTTGACCAATGAGGTTCCACTTGGGACAGGATTTACAGACATCACACAGACAGACAGCTGGTCAACAGGGACACCTTACACACACACACACACACACACACACACACACACAGACACACCTGTGTGTGAGAACCTGTCTTGAGGTAAAGCCAATCTGTAATTGCCAGACATCCCAACAACAATGGTGACAGATTTCTCTGAAGCCTGACTGTTACCAGAGAAGATTAGATTACACACTCTGAACACACACACTCTGAACACACACACACTGAACACACACACTCTGAACACACACACACTGAACACGCACACACTGAACACGCACACACTGAACACACACACTCTGAACACACACACTCTGAACACACACACTCTGAACACACACCCTCAGCGGGACTCAGAACACACACGCATTTAAATTACATTTACATTTAGTCATTTAGCAGACGCTCTTATCCAGAGCGACTTACAGTAAGTACAGGGACATTCCCCCCGAGACAAGTAGGGTGAAGTGCCTTAACCAAGGACACAACGACATTTGGCACGGCCAGAAATCGAACCGGCAACCTTCTGATTACAAGCCCGATTCCCTAACCGCTCAGCCATCTGACTCTTTATACACCTTGAATACACACCTTGAATACATACACTCTGAACACTCTGAACATACTAAGAACACACACACAGAACACACACCCAGAACACACACACAGAACACACACACAGAACACGCTCCCAGAACACACACATGCACACACAGTAAGCTATGAGCCCAACAAACTGAAATGATTCTCTATCCAGCTGCCCAGCCCGCGCACACACATCTAACACCAGCATCAGGTTCTCCAGCCTGGACCAGCCCAGCAGCACTGACAATCCCTCAGGAAGTGACTGGTCTCCATAGAGAGGAGAGACCTCAGACCACAGGTGACTCATCTCCTCTTTTATCTAGATACCTGCCCTGCCTCTATTATCTAGATACCTGCCCTGCCTCTATTATCTAGATACCTGCCTCACTCCTCTAACTGTACTTTCCAACCAGTCAATGCTTCAATCAAGAAAGTAAATGGAACTGTAAATCACAGTTGTGTGTGTGTGTGTGTATCAGCACAGTCCACAAGCTTTAACATGAACAGCCTCCGAGTTAAAAGGGTGATACTGAGGCAGGGTAAAGGGCTGTACTGACCGTGCGGTAGACTGAGGCAGGGTAAAGGGCTGTATTGAGCGTGCGGTAGGACAGGGTAAAGGGCTGTACTGACCGTGCGGTAGACGTCATCGCTGCTCTCCACGTACTTCCCCTGGATCCTCTCCTCCAGGAAGTAGATGCGCAGCTTCAGGCTGAAGTTCTCCTTCTTCAGGTCATTCAGGTGCTGTGACAGAGTACGGTAGCAGTTAGCCATGTCCCGCTCGTCCGGTAACGGCTCTCTAGAACGGGTGTCTGGCCGTGGACAGAGGACGGGTCCCGGTAAGGGAACCGTTAAGATGCGCCCGTGTGTCAGTGTACGGTAACCGTTAGACATGTTATGTTCTCCTGTGAGACGACATCATATCCTCTGTCTTGTGACGCAAAAAGTCACAAAAGCAAAGGCAACTAAATAACCAACAAAAAGCAAAAACAAAAATCTACAAAGCAAAAAAAAAAAAAAAAGTTTAACTCTAGAAGGCCATAGTGAATGTAGAGACACGCTCTCTATCTCTCACCCACACACCAACAGTGTATCACACACACTCACACACACACACACACTCTAAGACTATCACACACACACACTAAGGATAGGCCGCTGGCTTTGCAGAGGGCTACTCTGCAGCCACAGAGCTCAGAGATGTGTCCATTTCTGCTCCATGGTGGGGTCTGGTCTGGGCAGGGGAGGACCGGTGGTTATTATAGAGGGGGGAGGAGGGGGGAGGAGGGGGGAGGGGAGAGGAGAGAGGGGAGGACAGTGGGATAGTCTAGAGGGGAGAGGAGGGGAGCGAGGGGGGAGGGACGAGGGGAGAGGGGAGGACAGGGGGATAGTCTAGAGGGGAGAGGAGGGGAGCGAGGGGGGAGGTGGTGGCGCAAGGGCTTAAACTACCATGGAAGACATGACTGGAATCTCAGCAAGCTGGAGTATGAGGGGGGAGGGGGGGGTGAGAAAGAGCTGTAACTGTGGTCACTGTGGTTCAGAGCTGAGGGGCCTGAACTGTTATCCAGTCAGTCAGCGGTTCACGGCGCCACACCATGTCAGATAAGATCATTACACCACTGCACTGTGTGCGGTGTATAGAAACTCTAAACACACACTCACACACACACTAGCACTCTCTCTCTCACACACACACACTGTCTCTCTCTCACACACATATTAAAACACACAAACACACAGAACATCCATAAACACGTCCAGACTCTGATCACAGGAACTGAGTTAGAGGTGCTGGAGTGTGGGTGCATGGCCCATTGGTTGATGTGTGTGTGTGTGTGTGTGTGTGTGTGTGTGTGTCTGTGTGTGTGTGTGTGTGTGTCTGTGTGTGTGTTTAGGTAGACTTCCTCTACAGGTGAGGGTCTGTGACATCCATTAAAGTGGGGCTAGTTTAGAGAACACACACAGACTTGCGTGAGTAGCTAGTAACACTTCCATTTATACCACCCTACACAGACCCCCTGCATGGCCACTATCATTCAGCTATTCTCATGTGGAATGTTTGAACCACAAAGCTCTTTACAGAGTCTGGAAGGATCGAACAGAGGGATTTGGGAATGAAGGGGAGGAGAGGAGGAAGGGATGAGGGGAAGAGAAGAGGAGGGGAGGAGAGCGAAGGGGAGGAGAGAGGAAGAGAGGTAGAGTTGAATCACAACTAAGAGAGAGAGAGAGAGAGAAAGAGAGAGAGAGAGAGAGAGGTGCGTAATACATCCGATAGAATCTGCCCCCCCAGCCTCCCTCTGCCTTCCTCAGAGCAGGTGCTGCATTCCACATTCCACATACAAACAGATTGGAACGTAGAAATAGAACGAAGGATTCTAAAGGAGGCAGGAGCATTCTACATTCACAATAAACAACATTCTACCATCTCCTCACTCCACTGGATGGAATTATACCTACTGTGGTGCAATTCATGACCTGACCACAGGACGGAGCTATTTCCCAGTATGGACTCTCCCATTGGAAATGCAACAGGGCAGACCAAGGTCAGTTAGTATTTGCAAATACATTGCAATGCATTTTAATACACTTGATTGATATTGCCATTGCAATGAACCCACTGCTGGATAAGGATGGAAGATAGGAAGGAGGATAAGATAGGAGGGAGGGAGGGAACGTTCTGAGGTTCCGCTCACCTGTTCGAACTCCTTCAGAGTGTGGAGCTGGAGGGAGGGAGAACTGTCTGTTTCATCGCTGCCTGAATCTGGAACACAAACCATATGTTTAAACTGATATCCATATAATTTACAGGAAACTATAGAGCTTTGGAATCTTTAAAAATATTTCCAACCTTTTTGGGGGAAATGTTTTATTCAACCTTTTACAACATTTTGGGATATATTTTTCTTTTCCCATAAAAAAAAAAACTAATCTTTCAAAGGACAAGCCCCTCCAATTTCTATGTTTTTTCTCTTTTATTTCTTTCAAAACTTCTTTCTAGACTTTTTGGGGAAAATATGTTTTCTACATTTCATCAAAACTTTTTTTCCAAAACTTTTTTTACACACAACACGACACCAAAAAAGTTTGAAATGTTTTCTAAACTTTCGAAAGACGTAAAATGTTTCTAATTGGCTGGTTGGTTACCCGTCATGTGACCCGTACTCCTGGATGGGGGCTTCTCTTCAACAGCACCGTCCCCGAGACTGAGAGAGAGGACACACAAAGGTCAGGAACACACAAACATACACATGTGTACACACACACATACACATGCACACACATACACATGTACACACATACACATGCACACAGTCGCTCACGTTCACACACACAGCACTGTCCCAGAGGCTGGCCACAACCGATAAGACAGAGATTGGCAAGACGGATTCTCGCGAGGTAGTGATCTCGCAGGGTTAACAGCAGGATGTCTTTAAACCTTTTCACTTTCGAAGAAGGGGGGGCAGGATATCCCCCCCCACCACACTCAGACTATCCAGCAGTGCATCAGGCTTTCAGCCCCTCTATAGAGGGGGGGAGGGCGGGTAGCAGGGGGGGTTAGAGATGCATAACTGGGGTATCAGTCTGGAGGAGGAGCAGCGTGAACAGGGGATTAAGAGACGGAGGAGGGGAAGGATGGAAGGGAGGTGGGTGGGAATATAGGGGGTAGGGGGTTGGGGGAAGGGGTTGGGGGTGAGTTCAATTAAATAGTTGTTTTTGTCATCTCCCTGTGACATCCACTCTACAAATAACCTCTGTTGATCAAATACATTATTAAAATCACACACACAGGCACCAACACTATACTTCAACATACACACACACAACAACAACAGTAAACCCCAACCATACCAACCTCCATTCCAAATTCTGCACGCGCTTGTTTTCCTTTAACCGCGTTTACACGCCGGCTCTCCCACACACCGTCGAGACCATAGAGCCAAAGTTATAACTAGCGGGGTGAGCCTGCCCTACTTTACTGAGGAAACAGCAGGCCTACTTTGTGGGTGCAGCTTCTTCAAAGCTCAGTTCAGTTCACAGGCAACTTTCCAAATGTGTCACTTTGGCACACATAAGGCAGTTAAGGCGCTCACGTGACACACAGGGCCCCACTCTGTCACTGTGCGTCGTCTGTATATCGGTTATCTGCGGGTATGTTATCAAAGTCATGTCTTGACCGATGATAATGACGAACGTTTTCCTGACCTGTCGCCTTCAGCGGTCCTTCCTTAGGTTTAATCAAAACACTAGCTGTATGATGACTGTCCACACAGATATGTGGCACACACGTGACAATACCCCCTGCATACCACCGTTCAACGGATTAAGCTGTTAAAGGGAACGTTAAAATGAGAAAATCGGTGTCACCAAGCAGATCAGATGCTGTGCATGAGGCCTTTGATAGGGAACGCGCTTCTTCTTGTCCGTGATGGAGAGGTACCGTAAATAGTACACACTCGTGCACATTCAGCAAGACCTTCATCTAATGCACCGAGCCCACCGCCTTTCACAAATGATCACCTTCTATTAAAATCAGCTGCAGACATTTTAAACGAAATCACTGTTCACTGCAATTCGTCAATCCAAAAAGAACGAAACATTTAGCCTACCTATCACTCTCGGTCCAGGTCTGTTCCGGAGATGAAGACCAATCCATATATTCCGCCAAAGAAAGGGTAACCTTGCGGGGAAACCCGTGATTTTAGATTATCCTTTCATCATTTCATCCCGACAGCGTCAACACCATAGAGAAATGTACCCCGCCGATTCTACGAACAAGCCAGAGTGCCTAAAGGTACGTGAGTATGCTCGCCATACGTGAGAAGATGCGCGCCTTGAAAATGAGGCTGCGTTGCTGCGGTGGCGTATTGTCCTCCACATACACCCCCACCCAGTCAACGATCCCACCATCTACCAAGTAGTACAGGGAAAGGGAATTTACAAACATCAGGCTATTTTCCCTGTAGAAAGGGCTTGATTAAATAACCCTAATCCCTTGCTTGCTATCGATATGACGGTTTTGTGTCCAGACAGTTTATATTTATGCACTTAATGAGAGTTGCCAATATTGATGACATTACTGGAAGGTCTGCTTCAGAGGGAAAAGGACAAAATACACAGTTTAATTTAAATCTTTAGAAATCAACAATTTTATATCTGAATTTCTAGAAATATTGTGTGATATACTTGTCACACACATTTCATACGACTAGTTATTTGTGGTGTTAAGTTGTGTTGTGGAGCATCAGGATGGCACGTGTCACACCCAGTAGCCTGCAGTGATGTGGTAAGTGGGTGTGCCTCGCGGATGTGTGGCCATGAACAAGGTCTGTAGATGAGTTGTGATGTTCTCAAGTAGTCACTAGATGTCGCCATAGTTACATCAAGTGTGTACATTTTATACTATCTCAAGTTGTCTGTCTCTCTGCCTGTCTGTGTCTATGCCTGTCTATCTCTCTCTCCGCTCTCAGTTAGTGATAGTTCTGCCTGTCTGTCTCTCTCTCCACTGTCAGTCAGGGATAGTTCTGCCTGTCTATCTCTCTCTCCACTCTCAGTCAGGGATAGTTCTGCCTGTCTGTCTCTCTGCCTGTCTGTCTCTCTCTCCACTCTCAGTCAGGGATAGTTCTGCCTGTCTGTCTCTCTCTCCACTCTCAGTCAGGGATAGTTCTGCCTGTCTGTCTCTCTCTCCACTCTCAGTCAGGGATAGTTCTGCCTGTCTGTGTCTATGCCTGTCTGTCTCTCTCTCCACTCTCAGTCAGGGATAGTCAGGACAGATTGCTCACTTCCCAGCTGACTGATTATAAAACTCGTCATCTTCAGATGAGAGGTGACCTCCAGCTGTACCTGTCTGGCCTCGGGGTCTGCTAATCAGGATCATGCTAAGCAGATGAATCAGACACACACACACAGGTTAGGATGGTACACTCCTTTACTGGGACCCAGGTCACTGACATAACAGGAAACCAAATGCATGTTTACTTGAGGGACACATTACAACAACACTAGTCATGTAATGGGGTACAGATGTCGTTTTCTACAGTTTCAGACACACACAAGCTAAGAGTTGTGATGCACATAGCTATTGTGGTTAACATTGATGATTAGGATCATATTTATTTTTTGAAAATAAGGGTTAGGGTTTATCCGACTGTTTATCAGTGTTTAACTGTTCACTCATTTAACAGATACTTTTATCCAAAAGGACATGCAAATAATGACAAACTCACAGCAGCAGACCCTGGGTCTGAATGCAAACTCACAGCAGCAGACCCTGGGTCTGAAGTGCATGGCTCTACAGTATTTCGGAGGGTTAGCGTTAACAGCAGCAGACCCTGCGTCTGAAGTGCATGGCTCTACAGTATATCAGAGGTGAGAATCAAGGAACATTCTGTTTCCTGGTCACATGGTTGTTTCCTGGTCACATGGTAAAGCAGCTTCTTCTCTCCAGGCGTCACAATCAGAATCAGAATCAGGCATGACGATCAAACTAAAGAATACCAGAGTGCAACATCTCAAATGCTTAATCACAGTTCAACAATTCAATAACATCTCCACCACAGTAGCTAGGTGATCGATGCATGGTGGAGAGGAGTGTGTGTGTAGTTAGGAGCTAACAAATCATTGGCTCTGTAATAGTGTGCGTGCACATACCTGTGTGTGTCTCCTAGGTTCAAAGCTAAATCTACATAAGAAAATAGATCAAATAAATCCAAGGAAAAAAAACTACATAGTGTTCTGTTAACTTTACTGCAGGTTCGTTTGCCAAACCTTGGTCATGGTGTTGAAGAGAAGAGAGCATTCTGGGTAATTAGCAGCTGTGAATAGGGCGTTTAGAGAGCCAAACACAAACCTGTCAGACAATATTACTTTGAATAATCATTCAATTACCTGTCTGATTGGAGACAGTCAGTGAAATTGTTATTTCGTTTTCTGTGACAACGTGCTACCCATAGCTCAGGAACTGCAATGAGGTGGTGTTATTTTGCGCATAGAATAAGCTAGGTTAACAAAAATTACAAAACAGTGTCAGGGAGTCAGATCCTTTATTTATTTGGGTCTGGCTGTGTGTGTGTGGGGGGGGTGCATTACAGGAAGTAAACTGGAGTGGTCATCTCAGGGGAGGGATCGGCCTTGATAAACTGAACCAACTGACTGTTCAAATTTGAGTTTTGAAACGCTAAATAAGCTGTATAAAAAAGACAGAAGCTGTCTGTGTCTTCCCTACCGCACACAGAACCGTCTAGCTGGAAGCCCTGAGAAACACAGCGACAGACCGAGGTGGTGTCAGGGACCCTACTCTGGGGTCAACTAAGGTCACAGATCCTATTCTGGGGTCAGCTAAGGTCACAGATCCTATTCTGGGGTCAGCTAAGGTCACAGATCCTATTCTGGGGTCAGCTAAGGTCACAGATCCTATTCTGGGGTCAGCTAAGGTCACAGACCCTAGACCGAGGTAATGTAAGGGGTCAGGGAGAAAGAGAAGGTCACGTTCTGATTGGACGGCCTCTTGTTGCTAGGGAACGCTGAGATGGCACTGCGGAGAGGGGGGGCGCCGGGGAGGTGGCAGTACCCCGGGAGCAGCCCCTCTCTCTCCTCCTCCGTCTCCACCCTCCGCTTCTCCGCCCACATCTGGTCGTCGTAAACGCTCCGCTGGTCCTCCTGCCCCTCCTGCCCTCGTTCCGAGTCCAAAGCCTCAGGTTTGGGGCCTAGGATCCAGTCTGAGAAGGAGGGAGGGAAGGGGAGAAGGAAGAGAAGGAGGGAGGGAAGGGGAGAAGGAAGAGAAGGAGGGAGGGAAGGGGAGAAGGAAGAGAAGGAGGGAGGGAAAGTATAGAAGGAGAGAGGCAGAGAAAGAATGACAAGGATGGAGGGAGAGGAACAGAGGGAGGAAAAGACAGAAGAGAAAGAACACAATGAGAACAATGGTTTTGTTGACGCAGAGTTTGACGAGTGATGAGGTGTGAGGTAATGGTTCACCTTACTGTCACAACACGGCGGTCAGACTGGCAGTGGAGCACGATCACGACAAGAGAGACAAGATGGAGGACACTTCTCCTGATCAACCACAGAGACACAAAATGGAGGACAGAGATACCAGAAACAGGGTCGGACGACGGACGTTTTTTCACCTCACAGAGATACCCAGGACAACACCGACCCCCCCCCCCCCCGCGGGGTTACCGAAGTTACCTGCGAGGTCATGCATCAGGTCCTTGATCAGGTGACCCACAATGGCATACATCACCACGACTACCAGGATCACGGCCACCAGGATGTAGACCACGTGGCGTGGGAGCACAATGGCGTCGCGCGCCGGAGGGACGTAGTCCACAAAGTACGGCTCCTCCCCCTCCGCCTGACCCCGCCGGCCCGCGGGCGCCTGGAGGAGGCGGCGGGGTTCGAAGGTCAGGCGGGTGAAGTTCCACGCCAGGCCGCCCAACCCGGAGGTCGGCGTTTCCATGGTCAAGACGACCGCAAGAGGAGTTCTACCTCAGTGCTGGAGACGTGGGGTGTGTTTGTTTTCTTCTTCCGGGCAGCGATTAAGACGGTTATTGTTATGGAGAGGCCCAACCCACCACCAGGTACATGTTACGGAACCCAGGTGATGTAATTACAGTCTTTGTCAGTGTAAAGATTCAGTATTGATCTGGAGTCTTTGACGAGGTTCAATACTGGCGTGTGATGCTGATGAACTCAGACGAGGCTTCGTTCTCTGGGACGGAGATCCATCTGCTGTGAACAGAGCTGTATCTGCTTCACACAGAAACCACGGTGAGAGAGAGAGAGAGGAGCGGTCACTCAGCATTGTCTCTTCTCCCTCTAACAGAATAGAATATAACGATGAAAGATGGGTTAAAGGATTCCAGAATGGATTAGATGGTGGGATTCCAGAATGGGCTGGATGGAATGAATCTAGAGATTCCGGAATGACAGTGGCGGAAGTATGAGAGCGGTTTTGTTCTTTAAAGAACCACTATGGAAGTCTAAACAACATTCAGTCTCCAACATAAGTGCAAGGATAAGACTGAAAGATGTAGTTCACCTCACACAAGGACCCTGTCGGCAAACGTGTGTCGGGACGGTCAAGGACCCAAACTCAACCCAACCACACGGTCTCACAATCCTTGGATTAATTTCCTGGTTAGAGAAATATGTCTTGTTGTGACGTAGGAGAGAAGAGAGAGAGTGAGAAAAAAGGGATGGAGAAAGGGAGATATTTAATAGGATTAGAAAGAGAGAGGAAAAGAAAAGGGGAGAGTAAGAGAGAGAGAGAGAGAGAGGGGGGGGGGGGGTGAAAGAGATTCTGTGGATTACTTATGAGTATAGAGATGAATCATTACTCCAAAGAGGCTTAGTGTCCTCCTGTCCTGGACTCACACACACACACACCCTACCCTGCACGCCTCTCCTTATGATCCAGGCTGACCTGCTTTCGGTGCAGGTCAGTGTGGTTGTCTCGTACCCATGGATACTGGGCTGGTTATGGATGAAAGCTGAGTCTGTAAGGTGTAATATACTGCATGAAGATCAGGATTTCTGCATTACTGTTGCACGGGCTTTTATTGAAACTGACGTTTCCAAGTAAGGTTGTAACACTAAAGCACATTTCAATCAATAATTTAAATATTCTTTTATTATTGGCATTATTTAATACCAATAATTCAATGTCATCATAATTTATGGCTGCGTAGGGTCACCCTGTCCCTGCATGCCTCCCTCCAACCACCCCCTCACCATCCCCTTACCACCCCCTGACCACCCCAGGTGAAAACATCTAGGACCACCACCGCTCTCTTACCTGGTCCAATAAAAAGCTGTTCCTCGACTACGCTGTCGTTAACCAAGCGTCTAGAAGCTCTACGTCCCGTAGTCCTAGAGAATCCCACACAGAGAGAAGAACTTCCACAGGGTGACAGTTCTCTCGCTTGCTTCCCGGTCGTGCTAAGACGGTAACGGCACTGCGCTGGAGGCTGCGAGGCCGGACAGAGAGCGTCTAGACTGGGGCGTCATCGTCCGTGGGGGGGTCCTCAACTCGGAGGATCTGCGCCAAGATCCAGGTCCACTCGACGATGGTCATGGAGAGGGTGAAGGAGACGATGAAGATCATGAGGGGATGAAGAGCCATGATGAGGCCAGACGGTCGGGGGAGTCGAGGGGAAGGAGGTGGGGGGGAGGGGAGGAGGTGGAGAGGTGGGGGAGGAAGTGAAGGAGGGAGGCTAGGGTAAGAGATGGAAGAAGGGATGGAGGAACGCTAGATGATCGTGGTGTTTCTCTGAGCCTGAAGGCTTGTCAGCCTTCCTCCTTGTGGGTGCTGGCAGGTAACTCTTCAGATTTAGCTGACATCATCACAGCTGCTACAGACGGCTAAACCAACCCACCTGGCTATGGGAGGGGGGATTGGGGATTAGTAGAGGTGTGTGTGTAGTAGAGGTGTGTGTGTGTAGTAGAGGTGTGTGTGTGTAGTAGAGGTGTGTGGGGGGGATGGGGATATTTGGGATAAAAACACAGGTATCTAGTCTCCACAACAGACTCCAATAAGTAGTTCACAGCATCCAACACTGAAACCAAACGGCTAGACACCACTTCTAAGAGTCATGATTAAACTCCATCGAGCTAAGCCAGCAAAACTGTGACCTCAGGTGAAATCTTAAGACAGCTTATATTTCAGCAGCTTAGAGACCATAACTATTCCCCCTAAGCAGATCTGTTGAACTGCCTTACCCCCTGAAGAAATAAAGACCCAAGTGAACTTAAGACAAATGTTAACATTGAAGGAAAGGATGTTCAGCCTGTATCTTTAACAGCATGGCTCCAATCCTACCCCTCAAACACAGACCAACACAACCAGGAAGAGAAAAAGCAGTACCTGTCACTCGATTTCCAGATTCCCTTCAGATGTCGATTTCCGGAAAAAAAATACACAGCAAAACAGGGAATAACGATGGAATCCGAAAACTCTCAAAACTGAGAAATGAATATCAAATAAAAATGAAAAAACCGCACACAAAAAAAAATGTACAAAACAAAAACCTACAAAGCTTTGATGTGGGTACAGCAGCGAGCACTCCAGGCCCCAGACAGCAGGCTCTACACACCGCACGGCAGGGGGGCAGGTAGGCGGGGGGCCGTCCCGGGGGGCCGTCCCGGGGGCGGGGGGTCGTCCCGGGGGGGCTCTCTAGGCGGGGCTGACGGAGGGCTTGTCATTCCCCTCCGCCATGCTCCTCGCGGCCGCTCCGCCCAGCATGAAACCCCAGTAGAGGATGGTCATGGTCGTGTTGAAAGTCACGATGAAGATCATGATAGGATGCAGCATGCTGGCGGTCTGGCGGAGTTGTAGCTGTCTTAGATACGAGGTGTACCGCTGTGTGTGTGTGAGAGCGTGTGTGTGCTGTGTCCTGGTAGTCGTGGGCGATTGTCTGTGTACAGAAGGATTAAGAGTTTTCTAACCCCCGTGATTGAATCGTTTACCTGTTCCAGCCCTTCCTACTCGCCCGCCCTCCTCTCCTGCAGTCTCTGTGTAGGCCGCCTCCCTCTCTCTCTCTTTTCCTCCCTCTCTCCTTTTTACTGGTCTTCCTCTCTCTCTCTTGCTGCCCGCTACTCTCTCTGCCCCTACCCTTCTCTTTTTCCACCTCTCTCTTCCTATCACTCTGTCTCTCTCTTTCTCTCGCTCACTCCTTTTCTTTCTATCACACTCTCTCTCCCTCTCTCTTTTTCTCAGACCCTCCCTCCTCCCTTCATCTTCCCCTCTCTTTAAATCAATCTTTCCCTCCCTCTCTCTACCTCGCACTCCTGGTTATGAATCTGTGTAGCAATAGCTAGGTAATCCTCTCATATGTCTCTCTCTCTCTGCAACTAAGAGGATGAACCATCTCCTCTCTCCCTCAACATGAGTTTAATCACACAGTGATTTCACCTCCCCCCGACACTGCACTGCATGTATACATTCAAACAGTTTGTCCTCCTCTAATTATTTACTCTCCTTCACCTACCCTGTCATCTCTACATCTTCACTCTACTTGTTTACTTATTTACTTCCTTGCGGAAAAGGTGCCACAAACAACAATCATCTGAAATAAACGTTCCAGGTGGAACTCTTTATTAGATTCTAAGTTTCAGGTTCCAAATGGCACATTCCGGAGCTGTAAATGATTCCATCTGGCACCTTGTTCCAGAGGGTTGTAATTATCTTTAAAGCACCTTTTTCTTTAGGAAGTAAATAAAAACACATAACAGTAAAACCTTATAAACTGTTGCCTGAGATGGTTTTATATAACTAGCCCTTTCCTCACAATGGTGAGTCCACTTCCTCACCTTTACCTAACAAGTAAACAAAAGAGAAGTTCAATGTCGGAACACTTGCATATTATTATTTATGTCTTGAGCAACGATAGAGTGGAGTAATTTTATATCAGGTTGTGGTGCAAAGGCTACAAGACTCAATCAAAATCCCCCCCAACTCTGAAAAATATAAAACACCAAAACATAACATAACGATGGCATGGAGACCCTGTCCGACGACATAATCTCTGTCCCAGTCAGAATGGCCTCTCAGATTTATAATCCTGAGTGTAATCTGGACCAGATGAAGACTAGAGGAGGAAGGGAAACCATCTAATCTGAGTCAGGTCACTCTGTTCCCTGTGCGTCAAGCACAGTGACGCAGAGACCCGCAGACACAGGGCCAGGGGTCACGTCTTCTGAGTGTCCATCTGTCCTGAGTGTCACTCTGTCCCCTGAGTGTCCATCTGTCCTGAGTGTCACTCTGTCCGCTGAGTGTCCATCTGTCTTCTGAGTGTCACTCTGTCCCCTTAGTGTCCATCTGTCTTCTGAGTGTCATTCTGTCCCCTGAGTGTCCATCTGTCTTCTGAGTGTCATTCTGTCCCCTGAGTGTCCATCTGTCTTCTGAGTGTCATTCTGTCCCCTGAGTGTCCATCTGTCTTCTGAGTGTCATTCTGTCCCCTGAGCGTCACTCTGTCCTGAGTGTCATTCTGTCCCCTGAGTGTCCATCTGTCTTCTGAGTGTCACTCTGTCCCCTGAGTGTCCATCTGTCCCCTGAGTATCACTCTGTCCCCTGAGTGTCCATCTGTCCCCTGAGTATCACTCTGTCCCCTGAGTGTCACTCTGTCCCCTGAGTGTCCATCTGTCCCCTGAGTATCAAGTACACTGACGCAGAGACCCAGGGGCACATCTGGTGACCTCAGAGAGAAGGCCAGGGGTCACAGGTCACCTGCTTTGTTTGAATAAGAGTTTAGACATGATAAAAACTTGCGTTGGAGTGTGTCATGTGTCAAAGAGAAATAAAAACTAGAAATAACCTCACAACTGTGTTTGATATTACAATCAAAGAAGAGTAACTGACTGCAACGCGGTCATCGATGCTGCTTTGAGATCCCTGTTTTTGTGTTAGTCGTTGGTCTAAGACAAGGTAAAGTAACATAGGCTGAAAGATCCGACACTTAGATCAGGAACATTTAACGAGAGGGAGATTTTTTTCAAATAATTATGTCAGTTAATTGCTGGACCACAAGGTGGCGATGCGTACTTATGTTTTATCGAAACGTTTCAGACATACTGTCCCTTAGACTGCACTGCAGTGTGTACAGTACAGACTTAAAATGCTTCAAGTGCTGTTGAAGTCATATGAATTACAGTAGTCAGCTGGTTTGTTGCTGGCTGCGTTAAATGTGCCAAAGTAAGACTAAAATATCACAGGTAAACGTGGCTGTCAAGCTTAGGAAACGCCGATTTGTTGCAGGTGTCCTTAGAAGGGAGAGCGTGCAACGCAATCAGCGCAATCTCGCCCGCTGAACTTTGAAACCGACACGAAACAGAGCAAAAGTAGCGCAATGATCTACACCAACCCGGGTTGTAGGTGGACATTGCCTAATCTATAAAGACACTGAATTCTTATTTTGAAGGATCCCATCTCCGTGCGCAGCCTATCCGACACGAGGCCAAGAGTAAAGAAGCAAGCCACACGCAACACGAACCTGTGTATCCTTGGCGACAGTTGGTCAAGAAGACGTGAATTCTAATTGACCGGATCCCGTTTTCTCTCCGGGGGATTTAGGAAACTTTTTCGACAGTTTTGAATGAAGTGCTGCTCACGCGCGCGACACTGAGACTCATCAATCCTCTTTGAGACTAATTGCTAATGGAGATCCCGGTTGAAGTGTGCGTGTTTCTCCTCTCCTTGTTAGCTCCGGGGGTACTCTACACCATCAACAACGTCCCCGCGATCCAAGAGTAAGTTCATATGCGCCAGCGATAATAACCAGCTTTTATATGTATATGATTTACTTTCATGAACATGATCGCGTGTGTTAACCTGTGTGGTGTCCGTTAGCGCCCTGCCGTTACTCGGGCTGGGGGCGGTGGTGCTGGGGAGTGTGCAACTGTTGGTGTTTCTATCGGTCAGAAGCAAGAAGAATGTTGACCCTTTATATTACGGTAAACACAAACACACTCACACGTGCTTGTTAACAAACACTCTTCAGTGACAGCTTTTAGTCTTTAGAAGTGTCAGAATGATGATGACAAATGGCGTAAAAGCGTGTGTGTCCGTGTGTCCAGTATTTGCCCTATTCAGCTTCACCTGCCTTGTGGGCCTCACTAACGCCCTGGAGCAGGACGGATACATCTCAGGCTTCATGACCTTCTATGTCAAGAAGGTCAGTATCTTTAATATGGTGCTTTAGGAAAGAAAAGAGCTGAATAGAAACGAAATAAAATCATGCTATCTATTGGTGAGAACCCATTGGTCATGAATAGCTAACCCACCATGTGTTTCACTCTGATTGGTTACCTTGTTTGATCCCACTCTCTGATTGGTTACCTTGTTTGATCCCACTCTCTGATTGGTTACCTTGTTTGATCCCACTCTCTGATTGGTTCCTAGGGGGAGCCCCATCTGAGCACAGCCTATGCGGTGATGATGTGTTACTGGGAGGGCGTGGTCCACTTCCTGCTTCTGCTCACCATGATTCACCGCATGTTCCGAGGGTAAGGTCTGCTCCACTTCCTGTGCATACAGGAAGTGCTTCTCACGCTGGTGTTCCTGTACAGGATGACGGTTATCTCATGCTCTATTCTCGTTGTTTAGTTTGCGATTCTATTTTACGGATTAAGGATTTGCCGTGAAGATGCCTGTTGAGGGTTTTCTTTTTCCTGTTTGTACAGGAAGTCGTATCGGAACCTGGGGCTGTTGTGGGTGGGGTCTTCCATAGCCCACCAGATCATCTTTGTTCCAGGAGTGGTTATTGGTGAGAGACACACCGTACTGTATAGACCACCAGTGCCATAATACTACACTGTTAAAACAGAGCAGAATGTAATAGTACTTAATCCTACCAAAGACAAGTACGTTCATGCTTGTGTGGTACGTGCAGGTAAATATGGCTCCAACATTCGTCCCGCCTTCTGGAGGAACACACCCTTCCTGTTGCTGCCCATCTGGGCGGCCTTCCTGCTCTTCAATAGGCCCAGAGACCTGTCAATCATCCCTGCTGACAAGGTGAGGAAGGGACAGTGATGTGTACAGTAACGGGGATGGCAGACCTGCTGCGTGGAGTACTGACCTGCTCTGGGTGATGCCCGGGTCACGCCTCCCCCTCACTTCCCCAGAACACGCTCACCCCCCCCTCAGATCCAACCACCGCTGCTGCTTTCGTGTTCTGGCTAGGCTGAACCACGTTTTGTTAGGGGATGAAATATGACATTTATGTCGTTGAGGCAATGTCCTTGTTTGTCTCTGTGTTTGTGAGTGCTACCATACGTCTCTGGATGTTGTTTTGAGTGGCTGCAATGTGGTGTGTCTGTAGGTGGAGGCTGTGCAGAAGAAAGGTCTGCTCTCACGGCCCACGGACCTGCTCCTCTCCCTGGGCCTGCTGGCCTGCATGGGCCTGTGTGTGTTCAGGGGCATGGTAAGAACCAGCACATCTATCTCTGTTTCTCTGTCTCTCTCTGTCTTTCTCCCTAACCTCTCCTTCCCTCTCCCCCTCTCCTTCCCTCCCTCCCCAGGTGGTGCTGGATTGCGCGATGGATGCCTGCTTCAACTATGTTTACCAGTACGAGCCCTGCCTCAAAGACCCTGTAGGCTTCCCCCGCCTCACGGTAGGTCAGCCAGGCAGCCATTGGTCACACCAGGGGTCAGACCAGGGGTCACACTAGGGGTCAGACTAGGGGTCACACTAGGGGTCAGACCAGGGGTCACACCAGGGGTCAGACCAGGGGTCACACTAGGGGTCAGACTAGGGGTCACACCAGGGGTCACACTAGGGGTCAGACTAGGGGTCACACTAGGGGTCAGACTAGGGGTCATACCTGTGTGTGTGTGTGTGTGTGTGTGCAGATGATGGTGCAGCTGTTCTACGCTCTGCCTCTCCTGGCTGTCAGCCTGTACGGACTACAAGCCCCAGGATGCACCTGGATGCTGGATTGGACTCTCTTCTTCGCTGGGGCCATTGCCCAGGTAACGCCCCAATTCAGTTCAATGATCTATTACTATTCACAGGCATCACACACACTCTGCGTGTGGTATGTGTCTAAGGTGTGTTTTCTGTGAATAAAGACTCAGTGGTGTCACATCGGGGGGTCCCTCCACTCCCGGACCCCATTTACGTACCGGATGCCGACAGACAAGCGCTGGGAGGTCCTGCTCCTCAACCTGGTGTTCCTGGCCGGCCCCGCCCTCCTGGCACTGCGCTGCCACGCACGCCCCGCCTTCTTCATGAAGCAGGTGCCCAAGGGACAGAGCAACAAGGACAAGAAGAAGAACTAGCACTACTTCTTCTGTGGTTACTGTGTGTTTGAAACATCTCAGCCCTGCGTGTCAATATGAGCTGTAACACTCCCCGGACTGTTGGACCTAGATAGTGGCTGTTTGTGGACGTGAGCAGTCTGTCTCTCTCACACACACACACACACAGCCTTGTGAAGTGGGACTCTGACCTGGCTCACGGTTCAGGACTCACACAGACGGTATGACATGCACAGGAAGCTAATACACAGACTGTATGACACACAGACAGACACAAAGCACGTAACACATACTCTAGGACTGTGTCCTTTGAGCATGAACACACACACACACAGATGGATATAAGTGATTAGATTAGTTATATACTCAGACTGTAAAAACTCGTGCTCTGTTAGGAAATCACTTATTCCTCTTCCAGTCCCTCCACCACTCCTTGATCCAGGCTGACGGTGAGGGCCAGCCAGCCTGTCCTGTAGTCGGTCTGGATGTGGAGCCGATCACAGAAGATAAGACAGATAACAGCTCCAGTTTCACAACACGCAGGTCAGAGATAGGAGAGAGCGTGTCACCGGATGAGATAAGGGACGAGTGTTCTCGGTGTGTGTCGAGTGTTTGGTTATTTCAGTGGTGTGCCTTTGCTTTTGGCTGTGTGTACGATTTAGTCTTACAAGATTGGGTGGTTACTATAGTGATATTTAAATCAAAACTTTTTTTTAGGGGGGGGGGCTGGAAGTTTACCAGGGTTGCTGTAGGTGATGGGTTTGCTAGGAGACTGGGGAATGCGGTGAAAAGCATTATGGGATAGATGTTTGTGACTCCACTAGACTTTTATATGTGAACTCTTATTAAAGGATGTTATAAAACAGCCGTCCTGTGTTGCTGTGCGTGTGTGTATCGTCTGTAGAGACCATCCTCCTGTTAGTCGACCTGGACCAGAGGATTGAGTCCTACCACATCCCTGAGCTTGCAGCTCAGTGGTCTTCAACCCAGGTCCTGGTGCCCCCCTGCCCTGCATGTTCTAGATGTTTACCTGCTCCAAGACACCTGATTCAGATGACGTTGGTATCTAGCTCAGCAGAAGCCTGGTGACGAGCATTCATTTGACTCAGGTGTGTTGGAGCAGGTAAACATCTGAAGGTTTTAGCGCCAACACTAATCTAGCACAACTGATTCTAATAATTAGCTGGTGGATCAGGTATCTAGTGTAGAATCAGGTCAAATGAGTGTGTATGGAGCAAAGACCTACAGGCAGGTATCTGTCCAGGAACAGGGTCGGAGACCTCTAATGTAGAACATGCATGGCAGGGGAGCACGAGGACCAGGGTTGGAGACGCCTGTGTCAGCTGTCCTCAGGCCTGTCACACACGTGCTCCTCTCCAGGCACACCAGTCAGAGCGCTGATGATGTCACCGTGTCCCGTGGGATGCCATTGGCCCAGTGACCTTTGTTCTTCCTGTCACAGTCACGGAGGTGATGAATCTGGGCCAGAGATGACATGGTTTGTTTGCGTCCTGAATAAAGTGTTGACAGAAGGTGTGTGTGTGTGTGAATACTTGGATTTTTTTCAGAGTGAAAGATGTGAGAATTTCAGACTGACTTCAGGGCAGACTGACTTCAGACTTCAGGGCAGACTGACGCGTAAATACTCTCCACATCAGACAGGATGGAAGCCTGTGCTCCAGGTCTCCTGTTCAGACTGTCTCCAGAACACTGTGCTCCAGGTCTCCTCCTGGGTCTCCAGCACAGCGTTATCCAGGAGGCAGGTGAAGTCCAATGTCCAATATAAACATTTTACATTCATTGTCAAGAGACACATTGGACATTTGATAAAAATGTAACTGACAGGAAACGTAATTGTTCATTTGTTTTCTTAGCTTTATTAAGAATGGAACACCACAGCTGGACACAAAGTCATAGGAACACCAAAAAAGAGGGGAAATGGACCAATCAAATATCAAGAGATGATAGCCAATCAAATATCAGAAGAACCAGAGCTGAGAGTCACAAAACTCATCACAGCTGTTGCTGGGCAACATTCAAGATAGTTTTAAATTCAAATACAATCAAGCAGTCTTTAGAAATGTCCCATTCAGCCAAACCTGCCCAACACTCAATCTACAAAGGATCTAAATAGAGACTCATTGATTGGTTACTGGAGGGTTACCAGGGTGATGGGGAGGTTTTCTGATTGGACAGTGTCAATAAGAGATGAGCCAATAACTTGCACAACATAATTTACAGTACAGTGAAAACAGGTGATTAAACGGGTTAAATTACAGTTGGATTGTACAAAACTAAAAAGAAACATTATATTTCCTGGATTTAAGTAAAAAAACAAACATACCAATAATAAATAGTTACGTTATGAGAAGATAAATATTAGAAAAAGTCATGTAAATTGAAAAACATTGTCAAACCTGCTATTCAGGTAACCTAGCGAAAACAAACAGTTAATTGTCTACATAGAAAAAAGGTCATGGTTATTTTGAATAGAAAGCTAGCTTGCATCCATATTACAACTGTGCTTTACTATCCTGAAGCTATAGAATGAATAGTATTGTCAATGTTGAGCAAGCTTCCAACTTGTCAAAATACATCACAAATTTCAGTTATCCTCTCTCTTTCTCGCTCTCTCACTCACACACTCTCTCACACACACTACCAGGCCTCTCTCCCAACAGGAGAGGAGAAGGTTAGCAGAATGTTTAGGGATGATTAGCAGGTTACCCTGTCTGTTAGTGTGGCGTTCTGGCAGGTCTGGGACAGACCAGGAAACACAGCCCTTAAAGGTAGACTCAGTCACGCGTCACACAGCCCTTAAAGGTAGACTCAGTCACGCGTCACACAGCCCCC
This sequence comes from Hypomesus transpacificus, assembly GCF_021917145.1. Lineage (NCBI taxonomy): Eukaryota > Metazoa > Chordata > Actinopteri > Osmeriformes > Osmeridae > Hypomesus > Hypomesus transpacificus. The sequence continues at coordinate 12,158,104 of NC_061081.1, read as the reverse complement.
TTAAAGGTAGACTCAGTCACGCGTCACACAGCCCTTAAAGGTAGACTCAGTCACGCGTCACACAGCCCTTAAAGGTAGACTCAGTCACGCGTCACACAGCCCTTAAAGGTAGACTCAGTCACGCGTCACACAGCCCTTAAAGGTAGACTCAATCACGCGTTGCACAGCCCTTAAAGGTAGACTCAGTCACGCGTCGCCCTTCTCTCAACACCAGGGCACCTCCAGAGACGCTTCACAGACAGAACACGCTCCCTTCTGGTGGGACAGAGCGGCTTTGTGTGTCACGTGAGGCACCCAGGGGGTGTTGAGGGCCAGACTGGGTTGAATTTTTTCTCTGGGAGTTTTTTTTTGGGGTGGGAAATTATCCGTGTCTCCTTTGAGGGTTTAGGTTAGCTATAGGTGCTAATCTGTAGGTTTAGGTTAGCTATAGGTGCTAATCTGTGGGCATCTGAAAAACCTCCTGTGACTTTGCTTCTAAAAAGGGATATACAAATAAAGTTAGATTTGATTTTAATACTGTGATTGTGTCAGAGAGCTTCTCTCGATTCAGGAAGTGATTCGACTCTGCTGAGTCTACCTTTCGTTTCAGGAAGTGATTCGACTCTGCTGAAGTCTACCTTTCGTTTCAGGAAGTAATTCGCTTCTGCTGAGTCTACCTTTCGTTTCAGGAAGTGATTCGACTCTACTGAGTCTACCTTTCGTTTCAGGAAGTGATTAGACTCTGCTGAGTCTACCTTTCGTTTCAGTAAGTGGTTCGACTCTGCTGAGTCTGCCTTTCGTTTCAGGAAGTGATTCGACTCTGCTGAGTCTACCTTTCGTTTCAGGAAGAGATTCGACTC
>NC_061081.1:12124782-12152165 GCF_021917145.1 Hypomesus transpacificus | reverse complement strand
CCCTTCCTCTCTCCTCTCCCCTTCATCTCTCCTCTCTCTCCTCCCCCTTCCTCTCCTCCCCTTCCTCTCTCCTCTCCCCTTCATCTCTCCTCTCTCTCCTCCCCCCTTCCTCTCTCCTCTCCCCTTCATCTCTCCTCTCTCTCCTCCCCCCCTTTCTCTCTCCTCTCCCCTTCCTCTCTCCTCCCCCCTTCCTCTCTCCTCTCTTATTGAATAATAGCCTTCGTAATAATCAGTCTAATCTCAAGTAGTGAATTCTATGAAAGTAGAGCAGATCAAATAATGTGAGGGATAACGCAAGTATTATAAACAATGATTTATTTAAGAAAATGTAATAATAATGAACAAGTACCAGATAAGTTATAGGTTAGTTGAGAGTGAGTTGAGTTGAACAGTATACAGTAGGTCCTAAACTATGATGAGAGCGGAATACAGATGGTAGGTTGAAGGCGTGTGGGGAGGGGAAGGTCTCTCTCCCTTCCCCTCCCCACACGCCTTGAGGATAGGCTTCTGGAGAACAATGGGAGAGTCTGTTAAACTAATCCTAACGAAGGTTAGGTTAAATCATTAGCAAACTAAAATCAAATGTAACAAATTAAATCACAATATGCCAGTGTTCAAAAGTAAGAAATTTAGCAAAATCTTGGTTACTGTTGTCAGTTTGAAGAAGAAGAGTCAAAGTTCCGTTCGTCGTTGTCAAACGGTTAGAGCAAAAGAATCTTTGGTTAAAGTTCCTGGTGGTCCAGTGAGTTGCTGATTGAGGAGGATAGGTCAGATGTGTCACAAACACTTCTGGTGAATCCTTGCGAAAAAGCAAGGTTTGCTTGTGCGTCAGGGTTTTATAATCCTTGCGAAAGGGGGGTATCCTTTTGGAGGTGAACTCTTTGATTGGTCAGTTACTCCCACCTGGGCGTCCATCCTGAGGGAGACATATGGGTGTGAAGTAGTTGATAACTTGAGTTCAGCTATTCAAATGTCCATGTATTGCTTATACTTTAAAATATAACAATACAAGATTAATTAATGTTTTAATTTGTAGATTAAAATCATTTTGATATCAAGGTTGAATGATTTATCATAACAGGAAAGGAAGTTACATTAAAACATCAAATTACATCAACCCAGCATTAAAGGGAAAGCATACATTATAACACATCAATTTTTGTCATTGAAATAGTGTCCATGAGCCATGTAGTCCTTGAGAATATGTTTGTAAATCCAGAAAAGTTAGTTCTTCCTTAAAATCCTTTGTCTCCATACTGTAAGGCCATTTTGGTCTACCTTCTGACCCCATGCTGGGCCAGAAGCTTTGAAGCTCTTGCTCTGGGACATAAGGACAAGGGGGGAAACCCCCTTTCTCCTTGTCGGGGGTAGGGGAAAGGTGTGAGGGTACGTGGTTTGTCTGTTGGCTCTGCTACACCACTCTCTCACACACACGCACGCACCCTCAACGTAAACCTGACTCCTGCAAGTCAGGGAAAACAGGAAGTAGTGGAATCCGGATACGGTTGCCGTGACGGCCGTGTGTAACAGTGGTCCCCGCGCTCCTCCTGTATCCCAGCAGATCGAGCAGGTGAGCCAGCTGGCGTCCCTGGTCCAGGCTCAGGTGGAGTACCACAGCCGCGCGGCTGAGATCCTCACACAGCTGTCGAGCAAGATGGAGGAACGGTCAGGACTACATCATCTACACACACGCATCAGACACAAACTAGTATCCGTAGACATGCGTAGACAAGCCCATAGGTTGAGATGTTGTAGACTAGAGGAATTGTCAACCTCTCAATTTATAGTCAAATGCATTACCTAGTGAGCCACACCCACTAGTCACATGCCTACTGAGCCACACCCACCGGTCAAATCTACAGTCGAAGGCTCATGATTGTTTCTCCATCCTGGTTGTGTGTCCGCATCCTCCAGGATAAGAGATTCCTCCAACAAGCCCAGGAAAGAGTTTGTCCCCAAGCCGAGGACCTCCATGGATTTCTCCATCAGTGAGAACCACAACGGAGGTATTCACAGCGGTTCTGCTAAGTCCCCAGGTAGGAGGCTCTGTGCCTCAGCTCTCCTCCTCCCTCATCTGTCCATCCCTGGTCCTCCTCCACTCCTCTCCTCCTCCCTCATCTGTCCATCCCTGGTCCTCCTCCACTCCTCTCCTCCCCCCTCATCTGTCCATCCCTGGTCCTCCTCCACTCCTCTCCTCCTCCCTCATCTGTCCATCCCTGGTCCTCCTCCACTCCTCTCCTCCCCCCTCATCTGTCCATCCCTGGTCCTCCTCCACCCCTCTCCTCCTCCCTCATCTGTCCATCCCTGGTCCTGTGACTCTGTGTCTGCTTGTCCATCTGTCAGCTGGCTGTGCTGTGGCTGGAGGTCCCTTTCTCTCTTTCTGTCTGCCTGTCTCTCTGTCTGCCTGTCTCTCTGTCTGCCTGTCTCTCTGTCTGCCTGTCTCTCTGTCTGCCTGTCTCTCTGTCTCTCTGTCTGCCTGTCTCTCTGTCTGCCTGTCTCTCTGTCTGCCTGTCTCTTTGTCTGCCTGTCTCTCTGTCTGCCTGTCTGTCTGTCTTTCTTTCTCACTGCCTGCCTCTCTCTCTCTCTGTCTGCCTGACTATCTCCCACCTTGTCTGTCTCTCTTTCTCTCTGCCTGTCTGTCACTCTGTCTGTCTGTCTCTCCATCAGTCTGCATGTCTCTTTCTCTTCCTGTTCCTCTCATCTATCCATCCGTCAAGTGTAAACAAATATAAATACAAACCCAGCTCCTCTTCTCTTCCCTCCTCTCTCAGCAGCCAGGTCTCCAGGTGAGGACTAGAATCATCCTTCACTTCCTCTGTCTGTTTCTACCTCCTCTTACCCGTCCATCCCTTCTCCTTCCCTCGTCCATCCCTCCTCCATCACTCCATCCACACTGGCCTGGCTCTCTAATGCTTTATTTAACACAACTGCTTTTGTTTTCGTTCTGTCTTTCCTATGTGATCGCTTTCTCCTCCGCTTTACAGCACGATCCCCAGGTGAGCCAGGAGGGAGCGGAGAGATAAGCCACCTCCCTCTCTCTCTCTCTCTCTCTCTCTCTCTCTCTCTCTCTCTCTCTCTCTCTCTCTCTCTCTCTCTCTCAGTCTCTCTATCACTCTCTTTCCATCTCTATCTCTCCATTTCTCTCCTATCTCGCTCTTTTTATTTGCCAGCAAAGTCATTCCTGCATTCCTGCATCTCCAACCATTCCTGCATCATCCATCTACTCGTTAATTCCCTCCATCCGTCACTCTATCAAATGTTACTGTGACATAATCACCTCTATTGTTCTCTTTCTCCTCCTCCTCCGCCTCCTCCTCCTCCCCTTCTCCCCTTTGCAGCCAGGTCGCCAGGTGAGCCCAGAGTGAAGTGACGAGAGAAAACAACTCTCTCTAAATCACTCTGTCTTTAACCCGCCGTCAACCACTTTGTCTGTTTTTGTGGAGAGTCTCCTGTCTTCTTCTCCCGTCTTCTCCTCCTGTCTCCTCCCGTCTCCTCCTGTCTCCTCCTGTCTCCTCCCGTTTCCTCCTGTCTCCTCCTGTCTCCTCCTCCTGTCTCCTGCTGTCTCCTCCTCCTGTCTCCTGCTGTCTCCTCCTGTCTCCTCCTGTGTCCTCCTCCTGTCTCCTCCTGTCTCCTCCTGTCTCCTCCTGTGTCCTCCTCCTGTCTCCTCCTGTCTCCTCCTCCTGTCTCCTCCTGTCTCCTCTTCTCCGGCTGCAGTTTTCTGTGTTCCTTCGTCTGTTTTCTCGTTCTTTCTTTCACTTTGATTTTCCTCCAATTTGTCCTTTGATCTTTCTCTTCCTTTTTGTCTCCTCAGTAAGTCTGACAGCTGATTATTTCACCTATGTGCTCTGTCTCCCCTCCCTCCTTCTCTCTCTCTCTCTCTCTTTCTCCCCTCCCCCTTTCAGCCAGGTCACCAGGTGAGCCCCTCTCTCCCCAAGAGTGTCGTTCACTCACTGTCTGTCTTCTTACAGTTCTCCAGCATTCACGTCTGAGACAACTGCTGACTACCTTTCCCCCCCCCCAGCCCCCCTGGACCAGCCCTGCTGCCGTGCCCTGTACGACTTTGACCCGGAGAACGAGGGAGAGCTGGGCTTTAAGGAGGGTGACATCATCACCCTGACCAACAAGATCGACGACAACTGGTACGAGGGAATGCTGCACGGCAACTCTGGCTTCTTCCCAGTCAACTACGTGGACATCCTTGTCCCCCTCCCCCACTAGAGGGCGCTCCTCGGCCGGCGCCAGAAGTCGCTTGGTTGGCTTTAGCGGCGGCAGCAGAGAAGCTGTTTCCCCGTCCCCTCTCCCCCCCTTGACCCTCCGCCCCCCTGCATCCCCGCCCCTCCACTCCTGAACATTCCTGGTAACCCTGGTAACCCCCCTTCACTACGAGGAGAAGACAACGCCATACACAGATGGGAAGCAAGCCAGTGGTGAGGTTGAGCTGGGGCCGATGGCGTCAAGCCATGCGCTCTGTCGGGATGATAGGAGGAGGAAGAGCTAAAGACATTGGGGTTTTGAAAGCCACCGTGGGCATCACACACTACTGGTTCAAACACTAAGCTGGGGGTCGTGATCTTTCAGATGGGTGATTCATGGTTTCTTTCAGGAGTTTCTCTTTCAACTCCTGCAGTCTCTCCCTGTCCTCCCTTGTTCAGGCCAGGTGTTCATTGGCTGATAAGTATTTTCCAAAATGGCCGGCTCTCTTCTTCTCTGTGTTTGTGAAAACTTCTAGATAGCACCTTTTCTCACTGTCTCATATCATACAGGTTCACGTATTTCACCTCCCACGGTTTGCTCGTTGCTGTAGGCATGTTTTCCCCCTTCCGACTGTTCTGTGTTTTAACTTATTCTTCAGATTTAACATGTAGGAACGTTCGAGCTGAATCTATGTTTAGGTTTTATAACTCCTGTCTCCGAGGGCAAAAAATATATATAAGAAAGAAAAAAACAAGTGGAAGGTGTTCTGTTTGCATGCGGTAGTTTCTTGGAGGAGTTGGCCTTCATCTCATGCAGACTGTTTTCCCAGACAGTCTCCTCAACGTCCGGCTGTCATTCAATGAGGGTTCAGGGCGGCAGACCAAACTAATCAAAACCACTCCATCCTCATGCACGCAAAACGAACAATCGCCTATCCTAAATAAGCGATATCCTCAACAGACCTGATTTGGATAGAGAGAGAGGCCTCTCTGCGTGACTCTGTCTAACGTGATTTAAGACGCTAAAGTTGACCTGCCGAACAGCCGAACAGCCCTGAGCAGGACTCTGACGAAGCTGAGAGCGTATCCATGGCAGATATACTTAATATACAGTATGTATATATATGTACATATATATATACACAGCATAAAAAATATTGCCGTTCTGAAAACCACATTTCTGTCAAATCTCTGTACTGTAAATTTGAGCCAATGATAATCAATTGGTAATTAATATTTATGGCAACAAGCAAAACTCAAAGTAAAAAATGACAGATTGTGAAGTTCAACTGTTTTAAGTGACGTCAAACCAGAGCTGAAGCTTTCTTCTCAGTATGAAATTCCTTTAAAAAAATATATGATTAAAAAATCTGTGTGTATTTTATTGATGACGTGGAAATATTTGTGAAAAATGGTCAATGTATTGTGATATAATAATAATTACTTATAGAAATGTACCGCTTATCGGAGCTAGCCGTATTTCCTTCAGCTGAAGTGAGGTATTCCTCTCTTTTAGGAGAATGTCTTTTAGAAGGCAGGTAGTCTTCAATAGTGTAGCTATTTATAAGCAATGAGACTGGAGAAACAGAGCTTGTGGTTAAATAATAAAAAACTTAAACTTATGCCTAAATGGGGGAAAAGGAGATTTCTACCATGTGTGTAACATAAATGGCAGCATTTCTGTTAAACCACGTGGAATTTCTCTTCTTTTTTTTTTACTGCGAAGAATGTTTGTTCCCAGGTGAAAGTCCAATTCTCCTTCTGTTCCTGCTTGAAATAGGCCTTCTAGTTTTGGGTCAAATGTTCATAAACCCTTCTCATCCCATTCAGTATTAAATAACAACATGTCACCTGTAGCCTAAAGATGTTTGTCTTTCCCTGAGACTCCCCTGTAGCCTAACCCCCCCCCCCCCCCCCGCCGTATCAGACTGGGAACATCGGTTACATCGACAACTCAAACTACTGTTGTCATATTCTACCACTACACACCAAGCGACTGGACTCTCTCACACACAGCTCACACACAGTTCACACACAGCTCCTATGTAGGCCTACACCTCTTACCTTTCATTTCAAGCATCTCTTCTTCAGTGGCTTTCCTGTAAAAATGTCCTCTGCAAAATTACAGTGACTGTGTGTAACAAGGGGCAATAAGAATAGTATTTAACCCATTTTTGTACGTGGCTGTGCTTCCAAGGGCGGGTATATGTGCGGGCTGGTCAGGTGTGTGTTTGCCATGCCATGTGAAGAGGAGTGTTAGTGACAGCTGCTTCTGTGATGAGGTAAACATTAAATTGTTTGGTCAAACTTAGTTTTCTTTCAGCATTGAAAATAACGTGTGGCTGTCTCTATGACAACAGACCAATGCAGTTTGAAGATTCTGAACGCTAATCCAATGATAAAAACCCTTCAAAAACATGTTGGTTTGTTTCGTTTGGTGTTTTTAAAAGGAAGCACAAGTTTTTGTATGAAAGTCTTGTTCATTGGTGAAGGAATATATATAGGGTATATGGCACTGGCTGGATGTTTTTAGTTTTAAGGCTATATATTTCCTTCATTTTATTTTTTTTATTTTATTATCAATGATTGTGTTTATCTTTGGCCTCAGTGAGGACTGTACAGCTTTTCAGTGTTCTGTCATCACCCTATGTGTTTAGTGGCACATCTACAGTACCGTACCTTATTTTTGTAACTGTGATAAAAGTATATACATATAGATGTGTATATATATATATATACATATACAATATATACAGTACTTATATAGGACAAATTGTGAAGGGAGGGATTCTTTGTGATGAACACAATTGATGTCTTTGAATTCTTCTTCTCCTGTTTGTGTTCTTTTCATGATTTAATTTTGATTCAGTTTCATTCCTGCACTGGATATCTTGGAGACAAAATGCTTGATGTAAGAAAAAAAATACTGATAAAAATCTCTCAATGTAACTTATTGAAATAAATACCAAGACACGGTTACGTTGCTGTCATGTGCTGTTTCTTCCTCTGCCTCTAAAGGGCATGTCTTACCAACACTGCATGTGGAATCAGAATCAGAAAAGGTTTTAATCGCCATGAAAGTTTGCACAGACAAGGAATTTACTTTGGCAGGAAGGTGTATACATTCAACATATATGGATCTTGGCTTAAATATGTGGTCTACCTATATTAAAGGTGCAAAGTCTCACTAATCCTGAGAATAAAAATAAAAATATGAACCAATCAAATGGCCATAATATACAATGTAAAATTCAAACAATATAAAAAAGACAAATAGTGTAACATAGTGCACATTTTAATTAAGGTGTCAAGGTGTCATTGTACAGATAGTGGTTAAAGTCAGTGTAAACTCTTGGCCTGGTTGAAGAGGCCAGCAGCGGAGGGGAAGAAACTGTTTGTGGCGAGAGGTTTTGGTCCTGATGGAGCGCAGCCTTCTGCCGGAGGGGAGTGACTGAAACAGGGAGTGTCCAGGGTGGGAGGAGTCAAACACAATCTTCTTCGCTCGCCTCAGGGTCCTCGAGGTGTGCAGGTCCTCAAGGGAACAGATTGCAGCCAATCACCTTCTCTGCAGAGCGGATGATACCCTGCAGCCTGGTCTTGTCCTTGTGAGTAAGTGAGTCTACAACATGGGTTGTCCGTGGTTAGAGCAATTTGACAGCAGATTAAGGGGTCCCAGGTTTGCATATCCCTGTATGGCCAAGGACTCAAAATGGTTTGGGCCTTCCCTGCTAATAGTGTGAGATAATGGCAATCTATAGATCAAGTCATTTATTTGTGTATTTCACTGACATCACGGGCACTGTGCACTAGTTATAATAATTGTTAATCTTATACACCTGAAGTAAGAACAACCAGTTTTGCTTCTCTGAAATTATGATCTTTAAAATGTGATTTGCTAAATAAGTATTTAAAATCAAGAAATAAAGAGTAATCATCAATCAGTATTCAGGAAGAATCAATCAGTATTTTAAGATGTCATCAAACTGTATTTCATGTGAATGTAAGTTTGCTAAACTTCAGATTTTGGATTAGATGTAGCCGTTTGAGGTCATTTATCCCAAAACAAAACACACATGCTAATCCCTTTGGTCATTTCATCCAAAACACACTTTAACCCCTTTGGTCATTTATCCCAAAACACGCATATTAACCCCTTTGGTAATTTAATCCAAAACACCCATGATAACGCCTTTGGTCATTTCATCCAAAACACACTTTAACCCCTTTGGTCATTTATCCCAAAACACGCATATTAACCCCTTTGGTAATTTAATCCAAAACACCCATGATAACGCCTTTGGTCATTTCATCCAAAACACACATACTAACCCCTTTGGTCATTTCATCCAAAACACACATACCAACCCCTTTGGTCATTTCATCCACAACACATAAACTACCCCCTTTGGTAATTTATCCCAAAACACACACGCTAACCCCTTTGGTCATTTCATCCAAAACACCCATCCTAACCACTTTGGTCATTTTATCCAAAACACACACGCTAACCACTTTGGTCATTTTATCCAAAACACACACGCTAACCCCTTTGGTCATTTCATCCAAAACACACATACTAACCCCTTTGGTCATTTCATCCAAAACACACCTAAACCCTTTTCGTCATTTACCCCAAAACACACATACTAACCCCTTTGGTCATTTCTCCCAAAACACACCTCAACCCCTTTGGTCATTTCATCCAAAACACACATACTAACCCCTTTGGTCATTTCATCTAAAACACACATAGTAACGCCTTTGGTCATTTCATCCAAAACACACATACTAACCCCTTTGGTCATTTCATGCAAAACATACATACTAACCCCTTTGGTCATTTCTTCCAAAACACATCTACTAACCCCTTTGGTCATTTCATCTAAAACACACACACTAACCCCTTTAATCATTTCATCCTAAACACACATACTACCCCCTTTGGTCATTTCATCCAAAACACACCTTAACCCCTTTCGTCATTTATCCCAAAACACACATACCAACCCCTTTGGTCATTTATCCCTAAACACTTATATTAACCCCTTTGGTAATTTAATCCAAAACACCCATGCTAACGCCTTTGGTCATTTCATCCACAACACACATAGTAACCCCTTTGGTCATTTCATCCAAAACACACATAGTAACGCCTTTGGTCATTTCATCCAAAACACACATACTAACCCCTTTGGTCATTTAATGCAAAACATACATGTGAACCCCTTTGGTCATTTCTTCCAAAACACATCTACTAACCCCTTTGGTCATTTCATCTAAAACACGCACACTAACCCCTTTGGTCATTTCATCCTAAACACACATACTAACCCCTTTGGTAATTTCATCCAAAACACACCTTAACCCCTTTCGTCATTTATCCCAAAACACACATACTAACCCCTTTGGTCATTTCATCCAAAACACACATAGTAACCCCTTTGGTCATTTCATCCAAAACACACATAGTAACCCCTTTCGTCATTTCATCCAAACACACATAGTAACGCCTTTGGTCATTTCATCCAAAACACACATGCTAACCCCTTTGGTCATTTCATCCAAAACACACATGCTAACCCCTTTGGTCATTTCATCCAAAACACCCGTCCTGAACACTTTGGTAATTTTGTCCTAAACACACATGCTAATACCTTTGGTCATTTCATCCAAAACACACTTTAACCCCTTTGGTCATTAATCCAAAAACACATATATTAACCCCTTTGGTAATTTAATCCAAAACACCCATGCTAACGCCTTTGGTCATTTCATCCAAAACACACATAGTAACCCCTTTGGTCATTTAATTTAAAACATTAATACTAACCCCTTTGGTCATTTCTTCCAAAACACATCTACTAACCCCTTTGGTCATTTCATCTAAAACACACACACTAACCCCTTTGGTCATTTCATCCAAAACACCCATCCTAAACACTTTGGTCATTTTATCCAAAACACCAATGCTAATCCCTTTGGTCATTTCATCCAAAGCACACTTTAACCCCTTTGGTCATTTATCCCAAAACACGCATACTAACCCCTTTGGTCATTTAATCCAAAACACCAATGCTAACGCCTTTGGTCATTTAATCCGAAACACACATACTAACTCTTTTGGTAATTTCATCCAAAACACACATAGTAACCCCTTTGGTCATTTCATCCAAAACACACATACTAACCCCTTTGGTCATGTAATGCAAAACATTAATACTAACCCCTTTGGTAATTTCTTCCAAAACACATCTACTAACGCCTTTGGTCATTTCATCCAAAATACCCATGCTAACCCCTTTGCTCATTTCATCCAAACACACATAGTAACGCCTTTGGTCATTTCATCCAAAACACACATGCTAACCCCTTTGGTCATTTCATCCAAAACACACATGCTAACCCCTTTGGTCATTTCATCCAAAACACCCGTCCTGAACACTTTGGTAATTTTGTCCTAAACACACATGCTAATCCCTTTGGTCATTTCATCCAAAACACACTTTAACCCCTTTGGTCATTAATCCAAAAACACATATATTAACCCCTTTGGTAATTTAATCCAAAACACCCATGCTAACGCCTTTGGTCATTTCATCCAAAACACACATAGTAACCCCTTTGGTCATTTAATTTAAAACATTAATACTAACCCCTTTGGTCATTTCTTCCAAAACACATCTACTAACCCCTTTGGTCATTTCATCTAAAACACACACACTAACCCCTTTGGTCATTTCATCCAAAACACCCATCCTAAACACTTTGGTCATTTTATCCAAAACACCAATGCTAATCCCTTTGGTCATTTCATCCAAAGCACACTTTAACCCCTTTGGTCATTAATCCAAAAACACATATATTAACCCCTTTGGTAATTTAATCCAAAACACCCATGGTAACGCCTTTGGTCATTTCATCCAAAACACACATAGTAACCCCTTTGGTCATTTAATTTAAAACATTAATACTAACCCCTTTGGTCATTTCTTCCAAAACACATCTACTAACCCCTTTGGTCATTTCATCTAAAACACACACACTAACCCCTTTGGTCATTTCATCCAAAACACCCATCCTAAACACTTTGGTCATTTTATCCAAAACACCAATGCTAATCCCTTTGGTCATTTCATCCAAAGCACACTTTAACCCCTTTGGTCATTTATCCCAAAACACGCATACTAACCCCTTTTGTCATTTAATCCAAAACACCAATGCTAACGCCTTTGGTCATTTAATCCGAAACACACATACTAACTCTTTTGGTAATTTCATCCAAAACACACATAGTAACCCCTTTGGTCATTTCATCCAAAACACACATACTAACCCCTTTGGTCATGTAATGCAAAACATTAATACTAACCCCTTTGGTAATTTCTTCCAAAACACATCTACTAACGCCTTTGGTCATTTCATCCAAAATACCCATGCTAACCCCTTTGCTCATTTCATCCAAATACCCATCTTAACCCCTTTGCTCATTTAATCCAAAACACACGTGAACCCCTTTGGTAATTTACCCCAAAACACACATACTAACCCCTTTGGTCATTTCATCTAAAACACACGTCAACCCCTTTGGTCATTTATCCCAAAACACGCATACTAACCCCTTTGGTCATTTCATCTAAAACACACATGCTAACCCCTTTGGTCATTTATCCAAAACACACATACTAACCCCTTTGGTCATTTCATCCAAAACACACATACTAACCCCTTTGGTCATTTCATCCAAAACACACATACTAAGTCCTTTGGTCATTTCATCCATAACACACATACTAACCCCTTTGGTAATTTATTCAAAAACCCACACGTTAACCCCTTTGTTCATTTCTTCTAAAACACATATACCAACCCCTTTGGTCGTTTCATCCAAAACACACAAACTAACCCCTTTGGTCATTTCTTCCAAAACACACATACTAACCCATGTTAACCCCTTTGGTCATTTACCCCAAAACACACATACTAACCCCTTTGGTCATTTCATCCAAAACACACATACTAACCCCTTTGGTCATTTCATCCAAAACACACATACTAACCCCTTTGGTCATTTCATCCAAAACACACATAGTAACGCCTTTGGTCATTTCATCCAAAACACACATACTAACCCCTTTGGTCATTTCATGCAAAACATACATACTAACCCCTTTGGTCATTTCTACCAAAACACATCTACTAACCCCTTTGGTCATTTCATCTAAAACACACACCTTAACCCCTTTCGTCATTTATCCCAAAACACACATACTAACCCCTTTCGTCATTTATCCCAAAACACACATACTAACCCCTTTGGTCATTTATCCCAAAACACTTATATTAACCCCTTTGGTAATTTAATCCAAAACACCCATGCTAACGCCTTTGGTCATTTCATCCAAAACAAGCATAGTAACCCCTTTAGTCATTTAATCCAAAACACACATACTAACCCCTTTGGTCATTTAATCCAAAACACACATAGTAACGCCTTTGGTCATTTCATCCAAAACACACATACTAACCCCTTTGGTCATTTAATGCAAAACATACATGTGAACCCCTTTGGTCATTTCTTCCAAAACACATCTACTAACCCCTTTGGTCATTTCATCCTAAACACACATACTAACCCCTTTGGTAATTTCATCCAAAACACACCTTAACCCCTTTCGTCATTTATCCCAAAACACACATACTAACCCCTTTGGTCATTTCATCCAAAACACACATAGTAACCCCTTTGGTCATTTCATCCAAAACACACATAGTAACCCCTTTCGTCATTTCATCCAAACACACATAGTAACGCCTTTGGTCATTTCATCCAAAACACACATGCTAACCCCTTTGGTCATTTCATCCAAAACACACATGCTAACCCCTTTGGTCATTTCATCCAAAACACCCGTCCTGAACACTTTGGTAATTTTGTCCTAAACACACATGCTAATACCTTTGGTCATTTCATCCAAAACACACTTTAACCCCTTTGGTCATTAATCCAAAAACACATATATTAACCCCTTTGGTAATTTAATCCAAAACACCCATGCTAACGCCTTTGGTCATTTCATCCAAAACACACATAGTAACCCCTTTGGTCATTTAATTTAAAACATTAATACTAACCCCTTTGGTCATTTCTTCCAAAACACATCTACTAACCCCTTTGGTCATTTCATCTAAAACACACACACTAACCCCTTTGGTCATTTCATCCAAAACACCCATCCTAAACACTTTGGTCATTTTATCCAAAACACCAATGCTAATCCCTTTGGTCATTTCATCCAAAGCACACTTTAACCCCTTTGGTCATTTATCCCAAAACACGCATACTAACCCCTTTGGTCATTTAATCCAAAACACCAATGCTAACGCCTTTGGTCATTTAATCCGAAACACACATACTAACTCTTTTGGTAATTTCATCCAAAACACACATAGTAACCCCTTTGGTCATTTCATCCAAAACACACATACTAACCCCTTTGGTCATGTAATGCAAAACATTAATACTAACCCCTTTGGTAATTTCTTCCAAAACACATCTACTAACGCCTTTGGTCATTTCATCCAAAATACCCATGCTAACCCCTTTGCTCATTTCATCCAAACACACATAGTAACGCCTTTGGTCATTTCATCCAAAACACACATGCTAACCCCTTTGGTCATTTCATCCAAAACACACATGCTAACCCCTTTGGTCATTTCATCCAAAACACCCGTCCTGAACACTTTGGTAATTTTGTCCTAAACACACATGCTAATCCCTTTGGTCATTTCATCCAAAACACACTTTAACCCCTTTGGTCATTAATCCAAAAACACATATATTAACCCCTTTGGTAATTTAATCCAAAACACCCATGCTAACGCCTTTGGTCATTTCATCCAAAACACACATAGTAACCCCTTTGGTCATTTAATTTAAAACATTAATACTAACCCCTTTGGTCATTTCTTCCAAAACACATCTACTAACCCCTTTGGTCATTTCATCTAAAACACACACACTAACCCCTTTGGTCATTTCATCCAAAACACCCATCCTAAACACTTTGGTCATTTTATCCAAAACACCAATGCTAATCCCTTTGGTCATTTCATCCAAAGCACACTTTAACCCCTTTGGTCATTAATCCAAAAACACATATATTAACCCCTTTGGTAATTTAATCCAAAACACCCATGGTAACGCCTTTGGTCATTTCATCCAAAACACACATAGTAACCCCTTTGGTCATTTAATTTAAAACATTAATACTAACCCCTTTGGTCATTTCTTCCAAAACACATCTACTAACCCCTTTGGTCATTTCATCTAAAACACACACACTAACCCCTTTGGTCATTTCATCCAAAACACCCATCCTAAACACTTTGGTCATTTTATCCAAAACACCAATGCTAATCCCTTTGGTCATTTCATCCAAAGCACACTTTAACCCCTTTGGTCATTTATCCCAAAACACGCATACTAACCCCTTTTGTCATTTAATCCAAAACACCAATGCTAACGCCTTTGGTCATTTAATCCGAAACACACATACTAACTCTTTTGGTAATTTCATCCAAAACACACATAGTAACCCCTTTGGTCATTTCATCCAAAACACACATACTAACCCCTTTGGTCATGTAATGCAAAACATTAATACTAACCCCTTTGGTAATTTCTTCCAAAACACATCTACTAACGCCTTTGGTCATTTCATCCAAAATACCCATGCTAACCCCTTTGCTCATTTCATCCAAATACCCATCTTAACCCCTTTGCTCATTTAATCCAAAACACACGTGAACCCCTTTGGTAATTTACCCCAAAACACACATACTAACCCCGTTGGTCATTTCATCTAAAACACACGTCAACCCCTTTGGTCATTTATCCCAAAACACGCATACTAACCCCTTTGGTCATTTCATCTAAAACACACATGCTAACCCCTTTGGTCATTTATCCAAAACACACATACTAACCCCTTTGGTCATTTCATCCAAAACACACATACTAACCCCTTTGGTCATTTCATCCAAAACACACATACTAAGTCCTTTGGTCATTTCATCCATAACACACATACTAACCCCTTTGGTAATTTATTCAAAAACCCACACGTTAACCCCTTTGTTCATTTCTTCTAAAACACATATACCAACCCCTTTGGTCGTTTCATCCAAAACACACAAACTAACCCCTTTGGTCATTTCTTCCAAAACACACATACTAACCCATGTTAACCCCTTTGGTCATTTACCCCAAAACACACATACTAACCCCTTTGGTCATTTCATCCAAAACACACATACTAACCCCTTTGGTCATTCATCCAAAACACACATACTAACCCCTTTGGTCATTTCATCCAAAACACACATAGTAACGCCTTTGGTCATTTCATCCAAAACACACATACTAACCCCTTTGGTCATTTCATGCAAAACATACATACTAACCCCTTTGGTCATTTCTACCAAAACACATCTACTAACCCCTTTGGTCATTTCATCTAAAACACACACCTTAACCCCTTTCGTCATTTATCCCAAAACACACATACTAACCCCTTTCGTCATTTATCCCAAAACACACATACTAACCCCTTTGGTCATTTATCCCAAAACACTTATATTAACCCCTTTGGTAATTTAATCCAAAACACCCATGCTAACGCCTTTGGTCATTTCATCCAAAACAAGCATAGTAACCCCTTTAGTCATTTAATCCAAAACACACATACTAACCCCTTTGGTCATTTAATCCAAAACACACATAGTAACGCCTTTGGTCATTTCATCCAAAACACACATACTAACCCCTTTGGTCATTTAATGCAAAACATACATGTGAACCCCTTTGGTCATTTCTTCCAAAACACATCTACTAACCCCTTTGGTCATTTCATCTAAAACACGCACACTAACCCCTTTGGTCATTTCATCCTAAACACACATACTAACCCCTTTGGTAATTTCATCCAAAACACACCTTAACCCCTTTCGTCATTTATCCCAAAACACACATACTAACCCCTTTGGTCATTTCATCCAAAACACACATAGTAACGCCTTTGGTCATTTCATCCAAAACACACATACTAACCCCTTTGGTCATTTCATGCAAAACATACATACTAACCCCTTTGGTAATTTCTTCCAAAACACATCTACTAACCCCTTTGGTCATTTCATCTAAAACACACACACTAACCCCTTTAATCATTTCATCCTAAACACACATACTACCCCCTTTGGTCATTTCATCCAAAACACACCTTAACCCCTTTCGTCATTTATCCCAAAACACACATACCAACCCCTTTGGTCATTTATCCCTAAACACTTATATTAACCCCTTTGGTAATTTAATCCAAAACACCCATGCTAACGCCTTTGGTCATTTCATCCACAACACACATAGTAACCCCTTTGGTCATTTCATCCAAAACACACATAGTAACGCCTTTGGTCATTTCATCCAAAACACACATACTAACCCCTTTGGTCATTTAATGCAAAACATACATGTGAACCCCTTTGGTCATTTCTTCCAAAACACATCTACTAACCCCTTTGGTCATTTCATCTAAAACACGCACACTAACCCCTTTGGTCATTTCATCCTAAACACACATACTAACCCCTTTGGTAATTTCATCCAAAACACACCTTAACCCCTTTCGTCATTTATCCCAAAACACACATACTAACCCCTTTGGTCATTTCATCCAAAACACACATAGTAACCCCTTTGGTCATTTCATCCAAAACACACATAGTAACCCCTTTCGTCATTTCATCCAAACACACATAGTAACGCCTTTGGTCATTTCATCCAAAACACACATGCTAACCCCTTTGGTCATTTCATCCAAAACACACATGCTAACCCCTTTGGTCATTTCATCCAAAACACCCGTCCTGAACACTTTGGTAATTTTGTCCTAAACACACATGCTAATCCCTTTGGTCATTTCATCCAAAACACACTTTAACCCCTTTGGTCATTAATCCAAAAACACATATATTAACCCCTTTGGTAATTTAATCCAAAACACCCATGCTAACGCCTTTGGTCATTTCATCCAAAACACACATAGTAACCCCTTTGGTCATTTAATTTAAAACATTAATACTAACCCCTTTGGTCATTTCTTCCAAAACACATCTACTAACCCCTTTGGTCATTTCATCTAAAACACACACACTAACCCCTTTGGTCATTTCATCCAAAACACCCATCCTAAACACTTTGGTCATTTTATCCAAAACACCAATGCTAATCCCTTTGGTCATTTCATCCAAAGCACACTTTAACCCCTTTGGTCTTTTATCCCAAAACACGCATACTAACCCCTTTGGTCATTTAATCCAAAACACCAATGCTAACGCCTTTGGTCATTTAATCCGAAACACACATACTAACTCTTTTGGTAATTTCATCCAAAACACACATAGTAACCCCTTTGGTCATTTCATCCAAAACACACATACTAACCCCTTTGGTCATGTAATGCAAAACATTAATACTAACCCCTTTGGTAATTTCTTCCAAAACACATCTACTAACGCCTTTGGTCATTTCATCCAAAATACCCATGCTAACCCCTTTGCTCATTTCATCCAAACACACATAGTAACGCCTTTGGTCATTTCATCCAAAACACACATGCTAACCCCTTTGGTCATTTCATCCAAAACACACATGCTAACCCCTTTGGTCATTTCATCCAAAACACTCGTCCTGAACACTTTGGTAATTTTGTCCTAAACACACATGCTAATCCCTTTGGTCATTTCATCCAAAACACACTTTAACCCCTTTGGTCATTAATCCAAAAACACATATATTAACCCCTTTGGTAATTTAATCCAAAACACCCATGGTAACGCCTTTGGTCATTTCATCCAAAACACACATAGTAACCCCTTTGGTCATTTAATTTAAAACATTAATACTAACCCCTTTGGTCATTTCTTCCAAAACACATCTACTAACCCCTTTGGTCATTTCATCTAAAACACACACACTAACCCCTTTGGTCATTTCATCCAAAACACCCATCCTAAACACTTTGGTCATTTTATCCAAAACACCAATGCTAATCCCTTTGGTCATTTCATCCAAAGCACACTTTAACCCCTTTGGTCATTTATCCCAAAACACGCATACTAACCCCTTTTGTCATTTAATCCAAAACACCAATGCTAACGCCTTTGGTCATTTAATCCGAAACACACATACTAACTCTTTTGGTAATTTCATCCAAAACACACATAGTAACCCCTTTGGTCATTTCATCCAAAACACACATACTAACCCCTTTGGTCATGTAATGCAAAACATTAATACTAACCCCTTTGGTAATTTCTTCCAAAACACATCTACTAACGCCTTTGGTCATTTCATCCAAAATACCCATGCTAACCCCTTTGCTCATTTCATCCAAATACCCATCTTAACCCCTTTGCTCATTTAATCCAAAACACACGTGAACCCCTTTGGTAATTTACCCCAAAACACACATACTAACCCCTTTGGTCATTTCATCTAAAACACACGTCAACCCCTTTGGTCATTTATCCCAAAACACGCATACTAACCCCTTTGGTCATTTCATCTAAAACACACATGCTAACCCCTTTGGTCATTTATCCAAAACACACATACTAACCCCTTTGGTCATTTCATCCAAAACACACATACTAACCCCTTTGGTCATTTCATCCAAAACACACATACTAAGTCCTTTGGTCATTTCATCCATAACACACATACTAACCCCTTTGGTAATTTATTCAAAAACCCACACGTTAACCCCTTTGTTCATTTCTTCTAAAACACATATACCAACCCCTTTGGTCGTTTCATCCAAAACACACAAACTAACCCCTTTGGTCATTTCTTCCAAAACACACATACTAACCCATGTTAACCCCTTTGGTCATTTACCCCAAAACACACAAACTAACCCCTTTGGTCATTTCATCCAAAACACACATACTAACCCCTTTGGTCATTTCATCCAAAACACACATACTAACCCCTTTGGTCATTTCATCCAAAACACACATAGTAACGCC
Source organism: Hypomesus transpacificus (assembly GCF_021917145.1). Lineage (NCBI taxonomy): Eukaryota > Metazoa > Chordata > Actinopteri > Osmeriformes > Osmeridae > Hypomesus > Hypomesus transpacificus. The sequence continues at coordinate 12,132,879 of NC_061081.1, read as the reverse complement.
TTTGGTCATTTCATCCAAAACACACATACTAACCCCTTTGGTCATTTCATGCAAAACATACATACTAACCCCTTTGGTCATTTCTACCAAAACACATCTACTAACCCCTTTGGTCATTTCATCTAAAACACACACCTTAACCCCTTTCGTCATTTATCCCAAAACACACATACTAACCCCTTTCGTCATTTATCCCAAAACACACATACTAACCCCTTTGGTCATTTATCCCAAAACACTTATATTAACCCCTTTGGTAATTTAATCCAAAACACCCATGCTAACGCCTTTGGTCATTTCATCCAAAACAAGCATAGTAACCCCTTTAGTCATTTAATCCAAAACACACATACTAACCCCTTTGGTCATTTAATCCAAAACACACATAGTAACGCCTTTGGTCATTTCATCCAAAACACACATACTAACCCCTTTGGTCATTTAATGCAAAACATACATGTGAACCCCTTTGGTCATTTCTTCCAAAACACATCTACTAACCCCTTTGGTCATTTCATCTAAAACACGCACACTAACCCCTTTGGTCATTTCATCCTAAACACACATACTAACCCCTTTGGTCATTTCATCTAAAACACACATACTAACCCCTTTGGTCATTTCATCCAAAACACACATGCTAACCCCTTTGGTCATTTCATCCAAAACACCCATGCTAACCCACTTTGGTCATTTATCCCAAAACACACACGCTAACCCCTTTGGTCATTTCATCCAAAACACCCATGCTATATACAAAATGCCCCCCCCCCCCCCCCCTACACACACGTCCAACACAGCAAAACTATTCCTCCAATCTATAGTTATAACACCAGGTGGCACCATCAGATTGTATAGATATTTCATCAGGGAAACGTCTCAGCAGATCCTGTCTGGATCCTGTCTGGGACGCAGTACTCAACATGTCATTACATTTGATTACAAACTTGCAAATTATTTCACAGCTCTGTCTCAAACAAATATTCCCGCCTTCTCAAATGAGTCTGTCCGCTGCAGAGCAGCAGGGACACACAGGAAGGAACATCTTCAGTTTGTTTACATTTAGCAGTCACTTCTATCCAAACCATGTGGACACTCAGACCCCTCCATGTTGTGGACACTCAGGTCCCTCCATGTCCTCAGGTCCCTCCATGTCCTCAGGTCCCTCCATGTCCTCAGGTCCCTCCATGTCCTCAGACCCCTCCATGTCCTCAGACCCCTCCATGTCCTCAGACCCCTCCATGTCCTCAGGTCCCTATCTTTCAGAATAGTTTCGTAAGTCTAATTTCTCATTGCAGACGGTAGACACTATACTGATCCAAACCTGAGAAGGAATGATTGATGGTGTGTGTGTGTGTGTGTGTGTACATGTGTGCGTGTGTGTGTACTTGTTTGTGTGTGTGTGTGTGTGGGGGGGGGGGGGGGGGGGGGGTCATAGCGACAGTTTAGATTGACAGTTGCTGTTGTGTGTTGGGGCTCTCCTGCTCAGTCTGTCAGCAGGCGAACAAGCTGTTCACCTCGTTCCATAACGCTGCTCCTCCCTTCATACACACACACACACACACACACACACACCCTTTATACAGCTCTCAAGCAGAACACACTGCCCTGCCACACACACACTCACAAACTGAAAGACAAACACCCACACATGCACATGCACACACTCTCACTCATGCACACACTCACAAACTGAAAGACAAATACGCACACACACACTTAACTAACTCACCATACCAGGAGATCTGTGTGTCAGACTCTTTCAGCACTAATGAAGCGTCCCACAGACACTACCCCACATGTACACACACACACACACACACACACACACAGCTGCACGAACATGTACACACACACACACATCCACAGACACCACCCCACATGTACACACACTCCACCCAAGGTGTTTCCCCTGTCATGTCCCTGATCACAGCAAATATACATCCACCAGGTCCCATGTTTGACCTGGCACGGGTGGCAGCGATCAACACACACAGTCACACCAGCCAGCCTGGACGAGCCTGCTGGTGTGACTGGAGATGTGTGTGTGTGTGTGGATCAACTATGTCAACATGCTGTGTCTGTGTACACACAGCTGTTCTGAGGGTGTGTGTGGAGCAGGGTCTGCAGCCCTGCTCCTGGAGAGATACAATTCAAAATGTGCTAATTTTGATCGCCCTGTGGTGTTTTTAAGTGGACATTGATGCTCTAGGAAGCCTGTATTTGAGGTTTTGTTTGCTGCTTGTGAGTTATATATGGATAGCCTTTCTCAGATAGTTATTTACAGTAATGAAGATATGAGACCACTTTTAGAAGGTGCTCCCTCTTGTGTTTAGCTGCAGTGTAACACGACCTGTGAACGAAGACAACACCAAGTCTCTGCAACCAACTACACATGCACTTAACACACACACACACTTAGGCCCGTGCACACACACACACACCCACACACACACTCAAGCACAACCCTGTGTCTGTCACACATGGGAAGTCAGACAGACACACACAGACTAACCTTTCACACACAAAGCCTCTCTCTCTCTCTCTCACACACACATACACACTCTCTCACACACAATTAAACACTCCCTCTCTCTCTCTCTCTCTCTCTCTCTCTCTCTCTCTCTCTCTCTCTCTCTCTCTCTCTCTCTCTCACACACACACACTCATACACTTACATATACACACTCTCTCTCCTTCTCTCTCTCACACACACACACACACACACACACTCATACACATACATATACATATACACACTCTCTCTCTCCCTCTCTCACACAAACACTACACACACTCTCTCACACAGACACACGCGCCAGGCCCGTAGGGTGTCAGAGGATACTGGGGTAGAGAACATGGGACAGACAGGTCATCTGGTAAAAAGCATTCCTCAACCCTTCTCCAAGTGGGTGGCCCTCTTAGACAACCCTCTACCCAAACCCCCCCCCCCATCCTCCCATCCACCCTCCCACCCCCCCCCCCCCCCCCCCCCCCATCCTCCCATCCACCCCCCCCATCCCCCACCCCCCCCCATCCTCCCCCCCCACCCATCCTATAAAGCCCATGATGACCTGGCCTTCTCCAGCCCTCGTTCTCTTACCTGTGTCCTCTCTCTAAGACCCTGGCATTCTCTAGCTTGTAGCATTTTAAAATGTCTCGACTAATCATCACCCCTCTTGAACACATTTCATCAGCTCTTATGTTAAGTTGCTTTTCTCCCAAATGGCAGACTAGATGTTTACAGACCTCTCACATGTCATGCTCTCTATCTGTTTAACAAGCTGGAGAAGGATCATCTGGCTATCTTGAAGGATGGAATGTCGGAATTTTTTTTACTCAATTTATAATCATATTTCTCACCTTTCAACGAATTGGTGCCGATATCTATAGACATTATTTCTACTTGATTTAAAAAAAATCTTATTTCAGTTTCTTGCTCAACATTAGGCCTTTTTAAAATTAGAGGTTAAAAAGAAATTACAATTCAAAAAGGAAAAACCCTCCCTGACCTCCTCCGGGACTCCCAGCGCCAACATGGACACCTTCTCTCAGAAGAGTCACTGCTCTACTGCCTCCAGGGGGGGGGGGGGGGGGGGGGGGGGGGGGGGGGGGGGGGGGGGGGGGTTCTGTCCCTGTGACTGGGAGGGGAGCAGAGGCAGGGACTGGGAGGGGAGCAGAGGCAGGGACTAGGAGGGGAGCAGAGGCAGGGACTGGGAGGGGAGCAGAGGCAGGGACTGGGAGGGGAGCAGAGGCAGGGACTGGGAGGGGAGCAGAGGCAGGGGAGACTGAGGCAATGACAATAAATAATAATGATCATGCCACCAAATACAGATTAAAACTAAAGTAACAAGCCTGCCTTGACAATGTAAAAAAATCGAAAGTACAGATATTTGTGTAAAAAAAAGATTGTGAAAGTAAAAAGTTGAAAAATAAATAGTGAAGTAAAGTGGTGATACGGTAACAAAGTACAGTAATGAAGTGGTTGTACTTGGTTATGTCCCATCTCCGAGAGACCCACAGAGAGAGGGAGACGCACAGAGAGAGGGAGAGACAGCTGTCAGTACAAATGGAGCTGTGGGAATACAGTGTGTATGTATGTGTGTGTGTGTGTGTGTGTGAGAGAGTGTGTGTGACAGTGTGTATGTGTGTGTGGCTACATGTTTGGCCCCAGCGTTCCTACATACTTTCTCTATTCATCAGCAAGGCTCTGCTCTCAACACCAGACAGAAGCAGCTAATACCCTGTCTGTCAGCCTGTCTGTCTGTCAGCCTGTCTGACAGGACAGGAGATGACACGTGAGGTGGCACGACAGGTCAGGCCGGGGGAAGGGGGGGAGGAAACACAAATACACCCAATATATAAAAACGATAAATACACATGCAAGGTAGAGTAAATACTAGTGCTGTCAGTTTAACGCGTTATTAACGGCGTTAACGCAAACCCAAATTAACGGCGTCATTTTTTTTATCGCGCGATTAACGCTCTTTTTGGCCTAGCAAACTTTTTTTTTCACATGCTGTTGCAACAACTACCGAAGTTAGAAAAACTACAACACCACACCGGATCTAGCTAGACCGGACACAAAACAACAGGCACGCCACACACTTGTTTGGCTTGCGATCCGGCTAAAGCGTAGTAGCAGAGCCCGTTTACGGATATGAGACATTCTCTGGTAGTAGGTTAACTTTACGTTTTGAGTGGATGGCTCAGTGGATTGGCGATGCCAATAAGATTCTGAATGGAAAGTTTACTTCTAAAAAGTTGCCAAATGGTTCCATTGACAAGACCAAAGTGATCTGTGTGTTTTGTCGTTGTAAAATGAGCTATCATTGCAGCACGTCCAGTCTGAAATACCACTTGATGGCCAAGCACACAGATGATGCAAATTCTCCGCCCCCTCGTCAAAGCCAGGCGATTGCAATGTTGTTTTCAATAACAAAAAATATTTGCACGAAGCAATCCGAACCACTTTTCCATGTTGATAAGAGCATTAAAATTTGAAAAAAGAATGGGACAAAAAGAAATCAAGGGACATTTAGAATAGATAGAAATAGAAATGTGCGATTAATTGTGATTAATTGCGAGTTAACTATGACATTAATGCGATTAATCGCGATTAAATATTTTAATCGTTTGACAGCACTAGTAAATACAAATACAGATTTAAATAATAGTGCATACACACCCTTGAGCTTTGACAGAGGGCTTCACAGTGGATGGCCGGTCAGACAGACAGTACAGAGGGCTTCACAGTGGATGGCCGGTCAGACAGACAGTACAGAGGGCTTCACAGTGGACGGCCGGTCAGACAGACAGTACAGAGGGCTTCACAGTGGTTGGACTTTAATAGGTGTATAAACATTGAGTCACAGTAAACCCAGGTCTCTCATGATAAACGGACCTAGGTGAAGGGTGGGCTGCACAGCATGCAAAACATCCTTACTCACAGAACCAGCTGCTGTGCAAATCCCTCACGTCCATTCAAATGATGCCACCAACACCCAAACAGTGACAGTGAATGGGTAAAGGGCTCGCTTAAGGGGGATGCACAGAAATAGTGTCACACACACACACACACAGACACAGACACAGACACACAGAGACACACACACACATACACACACACACACACACAGACACACACACACACACACACACACAGACACACACACACACACACACAGACACAGACACACACATACACAGACATACACACACAGACACACACACATATTTGAGGGTAGCCACAACACAGGTATCATGTCGAATTAATTGTTTATACTACAATACTTTTTCTGATTGACAACAATGACATTGCCAGATGGCTAAATAGTTTGATTGCAGTTGACCAAGATGATGACATTTTGTCACAATATACAGTTTATTCATTTTGATTAAGATTGACATTGAAACGTGCCAATACCTAAATGTAACAGAAGAGATGAGAAATAACACTGTCAAAGAAACAACCTTTCATCAAAGCAATATCAACACTGCAAATACAACCATCCAATATACATGGGAGATCCTGCAGTAGCAGGGTTTACAGTCCGTACACACATCTATGTACACAACCTAGCTCAAGGGTCTGGAGAACGTGGGCTGCAGGTCAGGAGAACGTGGGCTGCAGGTCAGGAGAACGTGGGCTGCAGGTCTGGAGAACGTGGGCTGCAGGTCTGGAGAACGTGGGCTGCAGGTCAGGAGAACGTGGGCTGCAGGTCAGGAGAACGTGGGCTGCAGGTCTGGAGAACGTGGGCTGCAGGTCTGGAGAACGTGGGCTGGAGGGTCTGGAGAACGTGGGCTGCAGGTCTGGAGAACGTGGGCTGCAGGGTCTGGAGAACGTGGGCTGCAGGTCAGGAGAACGTGGGCTGCAGGTCTGGAGAACGTGGGCTGGAGGGGAACCTCAACCTTTACAAACATCGCTTTAACCAGCTACAACACTGAAAAGCTAGCTCTTCAATAACGCGGGTGGGCGGTACATATACTGAGGAAAGAGTTTTACCAATTCAACTTGGTTGCACTAGCATTGCCTAACTAGTATCCTGGGAATTGTTTTGGTAAATTGCCAATTTAAATGTTGTCCAGTAAGTAAGTAGGCCAAGACAAGTTTGTTCATGGCTAGGTACCTAGTGAGAAGTAAACTTTCCAGTCAAAACTTTTGGCTATAGGCCACTACAACGGCGTATGCCTAGACCAGTAAACAGTTGTTTTTAAACGTTTTTTAGACAAGTTCCATAACAATTAGCAATCTCTTTGTTTATAGATAGATAGCGTCACTTGCTCTACAGGAATGCCCAGCAACCAGATAATAATTAGAGGGACTATTTAACCATCATGCTACAAAAAGTACAAAAAGTATGAGCAAATGGCATTGGAACATGGAACAAACGGGATAATAGACGACGCAGAATGCACTCTGCAGACGCAAACCACACAAGGCCTTGTAGTTAGCAACTTCTCTCTCTTCAACTCTCTACCTCTCTCTCTCTCACTAGTCTCTCTGTCTAACATGTGACATCCAGCCCTGTTGAATGTCCTCCTGTAATTCTGGTAGCAGGGATCTGTAGGGGAAATCACCTCACAAAGGCGCGCATGCAGCACCTGCATGCACGCACAAGATGTGGCTTGTGTTGGCTTTCTGTGGTAAGTACAGGTAATCCACGTGTGTCAGTGATTGAGGAGGGACAGATCCTACATTACCAAGCACGCAGGTGGACCAAGAGAGAGGCAACTTACTGCCAGACCTAGGCGTTCTCTGTCTTCCGCTCTCTCTCTCTCCTGCTCTCCCTCTCTCTCTCTCTCCCTCTCTGTCTCTCTCTGATGACAACCATTCATGTAAGCTCTGGAGGCCAGAGCCAAGTCATACAAACACACACTCACACACTCACACACTCACACGCCTCCCCCTGAGCGACACGGTGCTTCAGTTATGTAAACCGTCTGACACAAGTCACACATGGAGATGTCCCCCCAGCCCTACCCAGTCCTACCCCCCCAGTCCTACCCCCACGACCCTGACCCCCCCGGCCCTACCCTACCTCCCTCAATATCTAGTGTAACAATATCTACTATCACTATATTTAGTGGTGTTGTCTGATCAGGTGGATTTGAGGGACTTGGTTGGTTTGGCGGTTGAGGGATTGTTTGGAGGCGCTGTATCTTCCAGATCAAAACACATGAAGAGATAGAAGAGATGTCTTTATTTCCTCCCTCACTACCTCCCTCACTACCTCCCTCACTACCTCCTTCCCTCACTATCTCCTTCCCTCACTACCTCCCTCCCTACCTCACTACCTCCTTCCCTCACTACCTCCCTCCCTACCTCACTACCTCCTTCCCTCACTACCTCCCTACCTACCTCACTACTTCCTTCCCTCACTACACTACCTCCTTCACTCACTACCTCCCTCCTTACCTCCCTCCCTACCTCCTTCCCTCACTACACTACCTCCTTCACTCACTACCTCCCTCCTTACCTCCCTCCCTACCTCCTTCCCTCACTACACTACCTCCTTCCCTCACTACCTCCCTACCTACCTCACTACTTCCTTCCCTCACTACACTACCTCCTTCACTCACTACCTCCCTCCTTAC
>NC_061081.1:12057282-12122282 GCF_021917145.1 Hypomesus transpacificus | reverse complement strand
ATTGATCATTCCTTGGCCCTGTCAGGGGGTGGGGGAGAGCGTTTGGGGGGTGGGGGGGGTGATGAAAACAGTCCCCTGCACCACTGACTTAATGAACATGATGTTGGGTAGACATGACACGCAGTGAGGAAAATGTCTAGATTCACTCTGAGCACCATGTCACTTTCTGTCTTCACTCTGAGCACCATGTCACTTCCTGTCTTTAAGAGGGAAGGGGGAGAAGGAGGGCTGTAACACAAAACATCACATTTTATTTCCTCTGCTTGCTGATTATAGAAATATTCCTCCCTCCTTTGTCTTGTGTCTTGTTGTGAATCCCAGAGCGACAGCTAGCAGCTGTGTGTTAGCAGACAGGAGGAACCTGTAAGGTCCGTGACACGCTAGGCTGGGGCTGCAGTGTGGGTCACACGGGTCAGAACACACACATGATCTGCTGCGTTTCACACACACACACACAAATACATACACACCTACACACACATACACTACACACACATACATAGCGAGAGAGCGAGAGCGAGAGAGTTTGTGTGGATTGAAATGGAAATGCTCTCATTTGTTTGTCTTTGTTTGAAGAGAGCCGTTTCTCCCTGAAGCTGAGATACAGCATCCCTAACCCTAACCCTAACCTGTCAATCCAGGCCCTTCATTTGCCTTGCCTGATTGATTGATCACATCAGGCAGGCAGGCTGGGGTCTGGCTGGCTGGGGTCTGGCTGGCTGGATGGGGTCTGGCTGGCTGGCTGGCTGGCTGGGGTCTGGCTGGCTGGCTGGGGTCTGGCTGGCTGGCTGGCTGGGGTCTGGCTGGCTGGCTGGCTGGGGTCTGGCTGGCTGGCTGGCTGGCTGGGGTGGGGCCCTGGAAGGTTGAACCACACTGCCTCTCAGCCACATCACACTTCGTTTATCAACATGAATAGAACTTTTCAACTGGTTCTGTGGAAGAAAACAAGACACAGGAGTTTGAGCAGGCAGCCCTAGATGATCATGAGCAGGCAGCACTAGATGATCATGAGCAGGTCAAAGACACAGACATGGGCTGTTTATCAATCCACGTTTTTCTCCGTTCTTGTGTCCTTGAGAGCTCGTTTGACGTCATCTTTCATTGCCCAAGTACGGTTCCAATACAAAGAACATAAGAACGCCAAGAACGCCAAAAATACCTTGATCGAGGATGTAGGATGGTGACTTGGTCAGCGAGAACGCATTTGATTATCCAGAAGTCACTGCAAGAACACACGCATCTCAAATCATTCTCCATCCTCACGGTCTTCAAGACCGTTCTCGTAAGACGCTTGGCAAGAACGTTCCTCTCAAGAACGCAAGTACGTTCTTAGCGTTCTCCGGATTGATAAACAGCCATGGTCTGCTGCCGTGTGTTTGAGGCTTGAAGGTTAGAGAGCTCGTGTTAGGAGTCTGGGCACCTGTTCCTACAGCTGTAAAACTTCAGCACAGGAATCAATATCAGTAAATACAGTAACACAAAGAAACTGATGTTGTAAGATGTTAATAAGGTTATATGAGGTGTGATTTGATCCATCAGGATCACAGCGTTCTCTCACGACGCAAGGTTGCAGGTTTTCCCCCCGCTCTCCCAAGGTCCATCCTTCTAGATCTTTCACCACTCGTTCAAGAACGCACCGCAAAGTAATCCTTATCACAAACAGAGGAGAGATATCGATCTAGAACTGTAAAAAGAACGCCCTGGTGGGGGCCGCTTGAGGGCCAGGCGATGAGGCAGAGGAGAGGCATGTGAGGGCTCAGCCTCAGCTTACAGGCTGTGAGAGTCAGCTGCATGAGTCACTTCTATTGTGCTCTACTGAGGACCATGACAGGCCTGTCTTAGGAGCTGGGCGCGGTTCTGCGGGGAACTGAGGGGCCGTCGTACCTGTCAAGCCGGGAGAGAGCGATCTCCCCCGCGTCACCGCGGCAACCGCAACACCTCATTCAACTGTGTTGGAATCACAGATCGGAAAGAAAAAAAACGAATCGCGATCGTGATGAATTTGTGTTGCGGAATCTGTCACCTTGACGTGAGTGTACATGTGGGTTTTCAGTCCTCCCTTAGTCCAGAGTCGGACCTAGGGGTGAGGTCAGTGTCTGCATGCGCACACACACAAACATGTACACACACAGTGCATTAGTCATTTAGTAGACGCTCTTATCCAGAGCGACTTACAGTAAGTACAGGGACATTCTCCCCGAGGCAAGTAGGGTAAAGTGCCCAAGGACACAACGTCATTTTGCACGTCCGGGAATCGAACCATCAACCTTCTGATTAATAGCCCGACTCCCTAACCGCTCAGCCATCTGCACACATACACGATAGGAAAGCGAGGCTGGAGAAGCATGTTTGTTTTTTCATAAACAAAATGTTTTCACGACCCTAAAGATGCTGATGTTGCTTTTACAGACTTGACAAAAGTTTCCCCGTCTGTATGACCCCCCCCCCCCCCCCCCCCCCCCCCCCCCCCCCCCCCCACCGTCAGAGCTGACACAGGCTCTCTCATCACCTCCGCCCTGACAACCCTGCTGATGCTCAGAGCTCCTGGATACCTGGGACGGTGCTCGGAGGCCTGGGGATTACCTGTGGGCTGACAGGGTTAGGGTTAGGTGTGTCACATCCACCCTGCCCCTGGGGTCGGTCTGAGCCCTCAGGGGCAGCTCCAGGGAGGGGGCCCTGGCCCCAAGGCTGCAACTCCAGGAAGGGGGCCCTGGCCCCTGGGCTGGGGTTTGTGGAACGTTTTCTTTCTGTTTGTGTCTCCTGTGTCTCCTGTGTCTCCTGTCTCTCCTGTGTCTCCTGTGTCTCCTGTGTCTCCTGTGTCTCCTGTGTCTCCTTTCTCTCCTGTCTCTCCTGTCTCTCCTGTCTCTCCTGTGTTTCCTGTCTCTCCTGGGTCTCCTGTCTCTCCTGGTGTTGTGTCTCATGTGTCTCCTGTGTCTCCTGTCTCTCCTGTGTCTCCTGTGTCTCCTGTCTCTCCTGTGTCTGCTGTGTCTCCTGTGTCTCCTGTCTCTCCTGTCTCTCCTGTGTCTCCTGTCTCTCCTGTGTCTCCTGTCTCTCCTGTGTCTCCTGTCTCTCCTGTGTCTCCTGTGTCTCCTGTGTCTCCTGTCTCTCCTGTCTCTCCTGTCTCTCCTGGTGTTGTGTCTCCTGTGTTTCCTGTGTTTCCTGTGTAACAATACCATCTTTAAAACAAAGTGAGGGACATGTTCCGTTAAGTCCGATAGCAGTGAGAATCCAGTCGTGTCAATAAACGGGTGCCATGTTGTTCCTGCCACTCTCAACAGGGCACAGAGATGCTGTTTGGGAGATTTGCATGCTGAAATCACAAAGCAGGTGAGGTCTGGATTAACATTTACATCTCTCTCTTTCTGTCTCTCTCTCTCTCTCTCTGTCTCTCTCTCTCAACACAGCTGCCGACCCGACCACTGGTGCAGAGCAAACAAAGGCCTCACACAACACCAGCCCAGGAACCACTAATAAAGCCTTTTAGTGCTAAACATCCAAACTAGCCAGAGACCATTTTGGCCCTTTTAAAATAAACTGAGGTCTAGTTTTAGAGCTGCATTTGAATGCTTAGAGGTAAAGATACTTTGTTTTTGCATCCATGGTCACAGGATGAAAGAATTCCCCTAAACATACACTGCCAGCACAAAGCACAGCATAGAGTGGGGTAAGGTGGAGTAGATTACAGTATGAAAGTAGAGCAGAGCGTAGAGTACAGCAGAATAGAGTAGAGCAGGTTTTAAACTAAGAACTACTTATTGTAATACAGAGTGTAAACATATTCCTATAAGCACACTGTGCAAACCGACTCCTCTAGTTCAGTAATCTTGCACAACCTTGCAATGCTTGAATACACATGTATATGTACATAATTACTGTCTGATTCTGGTGGTTTCACTCCACTAGAAGTAGACAATAACTGGGCCCACACTTTAAAGGTAGAATTCTCCTGGCGACACAGTAGGGTTAGCAGAGGAGCAACAACAAGGTCTGGATCAGCAGAGGTATGTGACAGGGACCATGTGATGTGTGACGGGGGTGTGGTTCCCTTCCTCCTACTCAGGTGTGCAGGGTTGGTTTAAGCTTCAGGTAACACACAGTCCCCCTCACACACACCCTCACAAACACACACACTCGCACGGCGCTCCGCACTGTTTACCTGGAGCGTTTCCCTCATTGTGCTGCTGTTGGACTTGAGTGGAAAAGTGACTTTTATCATTCAGAGGAGACTTTTCTTTCCCCTGAAGAGTTTGGACTGAGAGACTGAGAGTGAGTTATAATTAAAATGATATATTTCTTCTCTTAGATGTGAATGTTTCCAGCTGTCCAAGATAGCCTGGCCGTGTCTCAGGTTTTTTCCCTGAGCTGAGGTCCTGCTGTGTCGTCCGATGACAACACCTGAACAGCTTTGGTGAGAACGAGACTCAGCCTGCGACGATGCCGGTGGTGAAAGTAGAAAAGGTGTCTTCCTCTGATCTCCCCCAGCCGGCCCCCGGCCCCCCCGGCCCCCACGCGGAGGAAACGACCCGCGGCCGGCGGAGGAAGCGCCCGCTCCAGCGTGGCAAACCTCCCTACAGCTATATCGCCCTCATCTCCATGGCGATCGCAAACTCGCCCGACCACAAGCTCACCCTGGGCTCCATATACAAGTTCATCACGGAGCGCTTCCCATTCTACAGAGACAACTCCAAGAAGTGGCAGAACTCCATCAGGCACAACCTGACGCTGAACGACTGCTTCATCAAGATCCCCCGCGAGCCGGGCAGGCCTGGGAAGGGGAACTACTGGGCTCTGGACCCCAACGCGGAGGACATGTTTGAGAGCGGCAGCTTCCTACGCCGCAGGAAGAGGTTCAAGCGCTGCGACTTCACCACCTACACCACGTACCTCCAGGACGCCCCCGTGTTCTCGCCCGTCCCCGTGTCGCGGGCGTACGCCAGCTCGGTGTACCCTGCCAACATGGCGGGGCTGAGCCCGGGGCTGAGCCCCGCTCCGTACGGTCAGCAGCTGCCCTCGGCCTACTACCCGTCCCCCTCGCCGCCTGGCTACAGCCCGGGCCAGCCACACCCCCGCATGTTCAGCATCAACACCCTCATCGGCCACCACACCCCCTCCAGCGGCCTGGGAAGCCAGGGCCCGGAGTTGATGCAGCAGCCCGGGCGGAGCTTCAGTCCGGAGGGGACGCCCGCCGGGCCGAGCCCCTGCAGCCTGGGAGCCGCGGCCTTCCAGCCCCAGTCCTGCGGAGGGGCCATGCTGTCCCGGTCCTCGGGCCACGTAGGGTTCACCTACCCTGGGCAGAACGGACACCACCACCACCCCCACCCCCACCCTCACCCTCACCACCCCCAGGGCCCCTACCCTCAGGGCCAGGGATACGGGGGGCAGGGCCGGCACCCCTCCACCCCCGGGTCTGGAGACTCGGGGGACCTGTACGCCCGGGCCTCCCCGGCCCAGCTGGGATCGTTCCCCCAGTACACCGGGGGCCCGGCCCCCCTCACCAGCGCTGGCACCTACCTACGGCACCCCGCATACTCAGGGAACATGGACAGGTTTGTGTCCGCCATGTAAAACTGGACATCGTTTATCTAATGATTGATGATTGATTGACCGTTCTTTTTAGTGATTGATTTTCGACAACTGGACAAAAAGTATGTAGACGTGGAGATCTGCGTTTGACCCGGGCAACGAGATAGACTTCTGGAGGAGAGATCGTTCAAATGTGTTTTGTGTTGTCGTGGAATTTGTAGCGTTTACTTAATAAAAAACGCTTGTTGACGAATTAAATAGGGTTGAAACGGTCAGCGGTAATGCCCTAACCCTAACCCGACCACGGCATGAATACAGCCAGTGATAACTGACAGGATAAAGCGTGTTTTTGAAACAAACGTTTTCACAACCACACAAGTCCGTACAAGAAAATCTGTCAGCATGTTTGAAGTGAACCATAATATAATACATAATATTGCTTTTCAAATGCACAGTTGATATTCTAATGTTAAAGGTTAAAAGCATTTTGAGATTTAAATGAAAATATAAAGACTCAAGATCGTTCTGTTGCTATAGCGTCTAGAGTGGAGCTGTTGTTATTTGATGTAGTTAAGTTGCAATTTCAACGGATTTATATAATTTGCTGTAAATTATTGTGTGAAATGCTTTTAATAGAATTGATAAAAATGTTTTTTGTGGATTTGTGTTGAGTTAAACTATTATTTCCTATATGGAAAAAAAGGGGACACAAGCTCCATAATTGCATTATTTGTGTAGAATGACACACAAAATAAAATATTCACAAAATTCCAGTGGTCATACAAATTCAAAAAACTTTCACACAAGCAAGAAACTATTTCTGCCTTATAGTATTACCATAACCCAAACTTTACTTCTAACTTCAAGAGTTAAGTAAAAAAAATAGTGTTTTTCATATTTTCCATCTTGTTAGGAAAACACTTAAAATATCTCCACCTCTAGTGGCTGTGTCCTCCAGCCTGTTTCAGCTCAGCTGAGCTTGAAGAGCAGTCTGGAGCCAAGGAACTAGTCCTGCGTCCAGTCTGGAGCCAAGGAACTAGTCCTGCGTCCAGTCTGGAGCCAAGGAACTAGTCCTGCGTCCAGTCTGGAGCCAAGGAACTAGTCCTGCGTCCAGTCTGGAGCCAAGGAACTAGTCCTGCGTCCAGTCTGGAGCCAAGGAACTAGTCCTGCGTCCAGTCTGGAGCCAAGGAACTAGTCCTGCGTCCAGTCTGGAGCCAAGGAACTAGTCCTGCGTCCAGTCTGGAGCCAAGGAACTAGTCCTGCGTCCAGTCTGGAGCCAAGGAACTAGTCCTGCGTCCAGTCTGGAGCCAAGGAACTAGTCCTGCGTCCAGTCTGGAGCCAAGGAACTAGTCCTGCGTCCAGTCTGGAGCCAAGGAACTAGTCCTGCGTCCAGTCTGGAGCCAAGGAACTAGTCCTGCGTCCAGTCTGGAGCCAAGGAACTAGTCCTGCGTCCAGTCTGGAGCCAAGGAACTAGTCCTGCGTCCAGTCTGGAGCCAAGGAACTAGTCCTGCGTCCAGTCTGGAGCCAAGGAACTAGTCCTGCGTCCAGTCTGGAGCCAAGGAACTAGTCCTGCGTCCAGTCTGGAGCCAAGGAACTAGTCCTGCGTCCAGTCTGGAGCCAAGGAACTAGTCCTGCGTCCAGTCTGGAGCCAAGGAACCAGTCCTGCGTCCAGTCTGGAGCCAAGGAACCAGTCCTGCGTCCAGTCTGGAGCCAAGGAACCAGTCCTGCGTCCAGTCTGGAGCCAAGGAACCAGTCCTGCGTCCAGTCTGGAGCCAAGGAACCAGTCCTGCGTCCAGTCTGGAGCCAAGGAACCAGTCCTGCGTCCAGTCTGGAGCCAAGGAACCAGTCCTGCGTCCAGTCTGGAGCCAAGGAACCAGTCCTGCGTCCAGTCTGGAGCCAAGGAACTAGTCCTGCGTCCAGTCTGGAGCCAAGGAACTAGTCCTGCGTCCAGTCTGGAGCCAAGGAACTAGTCCTGCGTCCAGTCTGGAGCCAAGGAACTAGTCCTGCGTCCAGTCTGGAGCCAAGGAACTAGTCCTGCGTCCAGTCTGGAGCCAAGGAACTAGTCCTGCGTCCAGTCTGGAGCCAAGGAACTAGTCCTGCGTCCAGTCTGGAGCCAAGGAACTAGTCCTGCGTCCAGTCTGGAGCCAAGGAACCAGTCCTGCGTCCAGTCTGGAGCCAAGGAACCAGTCCTGCGTCCAGTCTGGAGCCAAGGAACCAGTCCTGCGTCCAGTCTGGAGCCAAGGAACTAGTCCTGCGTCCAGTCTGGAGCCAAGGAACTAGTCCTGCGTCCAGTCTGGAGCCAGGGAACCAGTCCTTTGTCCAGCTCATTTATCATCTAGACCTCACCGCTGCACTCAGACAGAAAGCCCTGAATAATCTATCTCAGAGAACCAGCAATCAAGAAAATGACGACTTTGGAACATGATATGTGACCCACCTCAGTGGAGGCAGAGAGGAGGGCGACCTGCCTCTGGCGACCTGCCACTGGCGACCTGCCTCTGGCGACCTGCCTCTGGCGACCTGCCTCTGGTGACCTGTCCAGAGTGTCAGATTTGTTGATTCAAAGCAGAAGCCTACAGGTCTTCAGCCTTTAACTAACAAAATAAAATGATGTGTAACTAACTGACTAATATCAAAGGAATAAATAAAAACACAGTATTGTAAACATCAACCCAGCATTTTCAGAGGGGGTCCGGAACACATGGACACTGAGGGTCTGGTGATCAGAGGACTGCATTACAAAACTTGTCAAGTTAACATCCAAAGTTTATTTTCCCATGAAACCCAGAGGACATAAATATCCTTATCAAACTAAATATAATGTAACATCCTCATCCAAATGGTCTTTTCACACAAGCCCAGTCAAGCCTATAGGAGAAAAGAAATAAAACATACAATGAAAACCATGTCAAAGCCGTCTACTGATCTAAGAGGGATGTCTGTGGTGGAAGTGTCACCCAGACAGTAACTAACAGCGGAGGTATTTGGCCCAACCTGAGTTTCAGGCCCCATCCGTCATCCCGCCCCAACAGAGCCACCAGACACACCGCAGGAGCAGAGCATTGAGAAGCAGTGAAGGGGAACGAGAGCCAAGGGTGACGGAGAGAGAAAATGAGCTCTAGATTAGAATGTTTTATCCACGTCGGGTTGACACAAGCACACTGCAATTCATTAGGAGAGGGTTTTTGACCCCTCACACACAAACGCGCTTTCACTCGTTTTGAACCACAGTGCTTGGGAATTCTGTGCGTGATAAATCTCTCCTGTCACACCACATCAGGAATAAAACGCTCAAGAGGTTTTTAGTGTCAGATTTTTTGAAGAGTGTTCAGTGTCATGATAAAAGAAACTCCCACAAACATCAATTACAGACTTGTTCTGTGAAACCAGTCAGCATAACCAAGGTGATGAGTAAATACCAGGTTTTTTTTCTTTCCTTTCAAAACTTTCTTTCCTTTTACACAACGCAGTCAAATGAACAAACAGATCCACATATTAGTGTCAGAAGGTTCCAATACAGGACACATAAAAACGTATCAGCACAAATGTTTTCCAACTAGAATTTACTGGATATGATGTGGAATGCAGTTGTGTTCATGACATCATCATGTGGAGTGTGTTTCTGTGTGTCTCTGTGATAGAAGACCTGCTAATGAGTTAACCCCAACCCTGCTCTACATTCAACCTGGTCATCCACCTGGATCATCAGGGGCTCATCAGCACCATCTAGTGGTGGTGTTGAGTGTTGCTGCTGGGTCGTACATGGTGTGGCTGAGCTCCTTCTTCAGGTCCTCTGGAAGTTCCTCTCCCTCAGCGCCGCCTCACTCTCCTGCATCTGCTCCCACGCCAGCTCGCTGTCCATCTGCTGGACCTAGAGAGGAGGGACAGGAGAGGATGTCCAGAGGGACAGGGACAGGAGAGGATGTCCAGAGAGACAGGGACATGAGAGGATGTCCAGAGAGACAGGGACATGGGAGGATGTCCAGAGGGACAGGGACATGGGAGGATGTCCAGAGAGACAGGGACATGAGAGGATGTCCAGAGAGACAGGGACATGGGAGGATGTCCAGAGGGACAGGGACATGGGAGGATGTCCAGAGAGACAGGGACATGAGAGGATGTCCAGAGAGACAGGGAAAAGAGAGGACGTCCAGAGAGACAGTGACAGGAGAGGATGTCCAGAGAGACAGGGACATGAGAGGATGTCCAGAGAGACAGGGAAAAGAGAGGACGTCCAGAGAGACAGTGACAGGAGAGGATGTCCAGAGAGACAGGGACATGAGAGGATATCCAGAGAGACAGGGACATGAGAGGACGTCCAGAGAGACAGGGACAGGAGAGGATGTCCAGAGAGACAGGGACATGAGAGGATGTCCAGAGAGACAGGGACATGAGAGGATGTCCAGAAAGACAGGGACATGAGAGGATGTCCAGAGAGACAGGGACATGAGAGGATGTCCAGAGAGACAGGGACAGGAGAGGATGTCCAGAGAGACAGGGACATGAGAGGATGTCCAGAGAGACAGGGACATGAGAGGATGTCCAGAGAGACAGGGACAGGAGAGGATGTCCAGAGAGACAGGGACAGGAGAGGATGTCCAGAAAGACAGGGACAGGAGAGGATGTCCAGAAAGACAGGGACATGAGAGGATATCCAGAGAGACATGGACATGAGAGGACCTCCAGGAATGAATTTATCAATGTGTGTAAGAGACTGAGTGTGAGAGTGAATGTGAGAGTGAGTGAGTTAGATGAGAGTAAGTTGAATGAATGTGAAAGTGAGAGAGTGAATGTGAGAGTAAGTGAGTGAGTGAGTGAGTGAGTGAATGAATGAATGTGAGAGTAAGTGAGTAAGTGAGTGAGTGAGTGAGTGAGTGAGTGAATGTGAGTGAGTGAGTGAGTGAGTGAATGTGAGAGTGAGTGAGATGTGAGTAAGTTGAGCGTGTGTGAATGAAGCCTGGTTGATACCTCCTCTACCGAAATTACATGTGTTAAACTATTATTTAGGCCTATATAGCCTGCATACTTGTTTCTGCTTCAGCATTCCAAGTATTGTTCTTTGAATCTTTATTCAACTTCTTCTATTTCTTCCGCGCAACCTTTCAGCGCCTTCAAATCTTCAGCTATTAAAACCGTTCAGCTATCAAAAAATTCAAGGCCATGGGCGCTATGACT
Organism: Hypomesus transpacificus; assembly: GCF_021917145.1. Lineage (NCBI taxonomy): Eukaryota > Metazoa > Chordata > Actinopteri > Osmeriformes > Osmeridae > Hypomesus > Hypomesus transpacificus. The sequence continues at coordinate 12,111,584 of NC_061081.1, read as the reverse complement.
TTTCAGCTTTGTACCTCTTATGGTTGAATTAATATAAATCAATATTCATAATATTTTTAACATGGGTTTCCAATTGAGTTTTCTTTCAAATCCTTCTTAAAACTTCTTCAACTTCCAAATCCTCCTTCTTCCTCAATCTTTCAGCTAGAGCCACCATTTAAACTTTAAAACGTTGACAAAACCCTAAACTATTTTTACATAAGTCAGCTTTTTGATATCTATTCAACTTTTTTTATATCACTGATTATGTTTCGTGACTTTTTCAAACCGTTTCTGAGATTTACATGGGTGTTTACGAGAAAGCCCTGAGTTCAGACTGAATCGCTTAGAGCGGAGGGGAGCTTCGGATGTCGTTGAAAACATATTTCTAGTTTAACACCATTGCCACAATTTTCGCTCTTCATGCTTCGTTTTTGGATCAATAGATAGCTAATTTTGTGCTAGTTGTAGACAGTTGTCTGTGGAATCTAAAATACTTACACATTTGTTCAGAGCCCCACGAAAGCCAGACAAAGTCCACCTCTCGCCCCATAGAGTCGAATGCAAATGTGGTGACAAATTCGTCACAGAAAACAAAAAATAACAAGATTTATAAACTGCCATTAAAGTCGTATTTCTGAACGCACATACATATAAAGGACACCTCTGGTTTCGGCAGAGTCTTGGGTCTCGGAAAATATCTTTATTTTTTTGGATTGGACGTATAGTTTTGCGTCTAGGTTAACTTGTTTGAGGTGTGGATTCTAGCTAAATTTCTGGTATTCTCTGCCCTCAGAACGTTAGCAATCATAGCTGCACCATCACCGTGGCAACCACACAAACACGCGCCAGTCTCTTACACAGGTGATTGGTATTAGCTGATTAGTGGAGAGTGGAGACACAAGACAAGCTATTCAGTCAACTCGTCTCATTCAAAGAATAAGAGCACCACAACACAATTACTACCACTGATACTGCTATATCTTATGCCACTACTACAACTACTAATTCTGCAGATGCTGCAAATATCTCTTTTACCAACTACTATGCTAATGGAACGGTTTTGTTCTACTACGCCACTGAGTGCGTTCACTTGACCATTAGAAACCTGATAGCAATGTTGGTTTATGCCAATAATACGATTACTCTGTTCACATGTGTAATTAGTTATGTGATTACTCAAACACGTCTACATGATTCTTTTTATTAATCGTTGTATGCTCCACGGACAAAACTTGCACCATCATCCTTCTGCAACAGTGTCGCCGTGTCTTCCTGTATCGGCCCTACTGCTGTATGTTTCATTCAATCAACACATTGAATCCTACTAAGAAAGCTGAGTAAATGCACTCAATGATAGGCTACATCTGCAACTGATATTTCTATCCCAACTATAATTTCAGCTGTTAAAACTATAATATTCTTGTTACGACTAACTAGCCTACTTCTTCTTCTGTTTAACAGTTCAGCTTTTAGCTTCTTCCGCATTGTAGGCTATTTAAGCTCTTAGCTTTGTTGATGCAGTTCAGCTTCCACACTGCCTCTTGAAATTCAACTATTTCTTCGATTGCTTCACAACGTTCAAACGTATTCTCGCGCATTGTATTTAAGCACTTCGCTTTGTTAGATGATGCAGTTCAGCTTCCACACTCCCTCTTTTGTGTGAATCATACATTTTTAAAATTAATTTCAGCTTGCGGGTATTTTCTTATTTCTATATTTTCAGCCATTTAAAAAATATATTTCAGATTTCAGCATTCCAACGCATTTTCAGCAGGAAATGCATGTTCTAGTTATTTATACTATTTATTTACTTGCTTAGTAGGGTACATTAGTAAAAAGAATCAAAGCTGAAAACCATTCATTGGCTATCGATTTATACATTTAACACGAAATACTTTTGCCTAAGTACGCTACTATTTGCTACATTCTTCGATAGCCAAACAAATGTTCTGGTGCACTTAACTCTGCCAGGCTATTGCATTTTGTACTTCTGTCGATCAATTTCTTATTTCTTGTTAGTTAGCCTACTGCATCCAATCAGCGCTAAAGTGTGGTACCTACCCTTTCCGTTCAGAGTTAATGTAATGTGTTTTTGAGTTAATGTGATGTCGTTTTCCATTTGGGGGAGCGCGTTTTTGTATTGGGGGGAGGTGAACAAGTCATCCGATTTGGGGGGAGTTGACTCATATTGGGGGGAGAGCGCGTTTTTGTATTGGGGGGAGGTGAACAAGTCATCCGATTTGGGGGGAGTTGACTCGTATTGGGGGGGAGTATTTTCATTTGGGGGATGTACTCATATTAGGGGGTGTGGTTTGCACTTCAGGGCCACCGTATATATGGGCTGTGGAAATAATTCAGAAAAATTATAGCTCGTAATGTATTGAAAAAATCACTGAACTAGATCATTTTTTGGAGCTGTGAACTAAGTTCATAATTCAAAATTTTGAACTATGAACTGAACTAGTTAATGTAGAAAGTGAACTTTCCCAACACTGGTCAGCCGATCATTGATGTTCAACCAGGCTAGTGTATCTGAGGATCAAGGACGGTAAGGGTAAACAACTAGGAAACAACCAGGGAACAATGTTCACAAGCTATTTGTTTATCAGTATATCATTTACAAGGCAATGTCCTAAAATACTTTAAAAGTGACTCTCGAGAAGAGAAGTCTAGAAGTCTCTCTGCAGAGACAGACATCTATCAGAAATGAAGAAACAAAACATGAACCTGCCAGCCTTGGTCATCTGTGCTTTTCTGCTGAAGAGCATTGTTGCTGAGGACGATGATGGGTCCCCAAAGCTTTCTAACAAGGCTGTCACTCAAACTGTCACCAAGACAGTTGAGACCACGGTAGAAGCAACACAGCCTCCCCGATGATGGGTCAAAGCCCAGTTCCTCCTCACCTCGATTACCCTCAGGGCGACATGATGTCCCTGAATAGGGTGGAATGGTCTGGCTCTCTGCCTCAGAGGGCTGAGATGGTCGACATCAATGGAACAGGAGAAGATAATTTCATTTAAGTTCCTCGTACTTTGGATGGCCAAAATAATGACATGTTGATATGCGATTAATATAATAATCGCATATTAAATCTCAATATTAGTCAAAATAATCGCAATTCGCATATTTTCCAAAATCATTCAGTCCTAAAGTTTAGACACAAATTACTTGAGAATTACGGTAAAAAAAGATGTGCAACATCCATAGTAGCAACATCCAAGGATACAATTTAAAATGTATTTTTTTATACTGATTGATTCTGCTTGAATACTTCTAATTGATGACTACTCTTGTTGTTTTCTTGAATTTGTAAACTTATTTGTACCAAATCAAATATACTTTCTGAGCAGCACAACTGGGTGTTTTTACTTGTGGAAAACCGACACACAGCACAGGGCTGCCTAACCAGTCTTATCTAATAACAGCCTTTCTGTTGTATTAAAACTACTTTTATTATTTCCAATAAACAATTCACACACAAAAGAAGAGGTTTGATCTGAAGTGTTACAAGGTCTTCATCCGAGGTATTCCACCAGTTTACGAAGCTCCTCGCAGTTCTGCACCACGTCCGGCACAGAGAGCAGAGTCTGCAGGACAGGAGATCACATCAGTAGATTAACATGCAGTATAACAGATCACATCAGTAGATTAACATGCAGTCTAACAGATCACATCAGTAGATTAACATGCAGTCTAACAGATCACATCAGTAGATTAACATGCAGTCTAACAGATCACATCAGTAGATTAACATGCAGTATAACAGATCACATCAGTAGATTAACATGCAGTCTAACAGATCACATCAGTAGATTAACATGCAGTCTAACAGATCACATCAGTGGATTAACATGCAGTCTAACAGATCACATCACTAGATTAACATGCAGTCTAACAGATCACATCAGTAGATTAACATACAGTCTAACAGATCACATCAGTAGATTAACATGCAGTATAACAGATCACATCAGCGGATTAACATGCAGTCTAACAGATCACATCAGTAGATTAACATGCAGTCTAACAGATCACATCAGTAGATTAACATGCAGTCTAACAGATCACATCACTAGATTAACATGCAGTATAACAGTAAAGATGCAGTCCTCCATACAAATCCTGTTAAGTCCATGGTGGAGCGCTCACCTTCCTGACTGCCTCGATCATGTGGTCCAGCAGGTGGAGCTCCTTCTCCAGCTTCCTCTGGTTGGCCTCATGCACCACTTGCTGCAGACACAACACAGAGCCTTCATGCTATTTAGGAGTCTTCAATGAACACAGAAATCCCAGCATGTAAGCGTGAAGTGGTTGTTTCATTAGGAGAACAGGTGAACCACCTGTGTGTTGGTGTTTGAAAGCATTTCTTCACACATAATGGATATAGATTATATATTTTTAATGTTGCTGTACTTTATGTATTTTTTTTGCTTCTTTTAATGTCTTATGTACCTCTGTATGGTGTCCTTGAGTGCAGAGAAAGGCGCCATTAAATCAAATCTTTGATCAGTTTCCTCTGTTGATTTAGCTGTGGCTGCCGCCACGGTATCAGAAACAGGGCTGTACAAAAGGCCGTCTATTAGCAGTGATTAGAGTGCATGTCGGAGAATAGCACGGACATACGCTTCACACCGCAGTTGAGATTGCGTATTTGCATTTTTGAGAACTGTAGTCGTATAACTTATGTGGTCAGGTCATTTAAGCCTGTTATTGTATTAGTCTATTGTTCTTGCAAATCAAAATTAAGTTAACTGGTTATTTTCATTGTATTCTTCCACTGCTAGCTAAATTGCACGTCTGTTGATTCAATAGCGATTGCTGCCCTTGCTCACGTTTGTATTTAGGTGCATTATTATTCTGAAGTAGTTTTAAATAATAAATAGTGGGTATATTGTTATTATTTGCTACAGAATGCTTAGCCTATCAAGATCAAATGAAGCAGACAGTGTACATGCTTTCGAGTGGCCTACCTGAATCCATAGGCTAGGCTACTGACCATTTACAATAAGTTGTTACGTCAATTATTAATTGGCAGCATTTATGCCATTGAGAACAAACTTTATGAGTGGAATGTGTCTTTAAGTAGCTTAACCTTATTGCTTTAGGGGAAATAGGACTATTACATTAACCTGCTCCGAAATAGAGTTAGAACTTTGTTTCGGCTGGGGGGGGGCCCCCATGGCTAAAAAAAAAAAATCCTAGAGGAAACACTCATTACTAAATAGGATATACAAACTCACGTGTCTCTTGGCTCTATCCAGCAGCCTGGAGCGCCCCTCCTCCACCTCCACCAGACTCATCCTTAGTCTCTCCACCTGTGGATGACACACACGCTGAGGTCCTCTGTGTGTGTGTGTGTGTGTGTGTGTGTGCATTGTGAAAGTGTATCCCAGCCTGGTCTAGCAGCAGCTAGTGAACACCAGCCTGGTCTAGCAGCAGCTAGTGAACACCAGCCTGGTCTAGTAGCAGCTAGTGAACACCAGCCTGGTCTAGTAGCAGCTAGTGAACACCAGCCTGGTCTAGTAGCAGCTAGTGAACACCAGCCTGGTCTAGTAGCAGCTAGTGAACACCAGCCTGGTCTAGTAGCAGCTAGTGAACACCAGCCTGGTCTAGTAGCAGCTAGTGAACACCAGCCTGGTCTAGTAGCAGCTAGTGAACACCAGCCTGGTCTAGCAGCAGCTAGTGAACACCAGCCTGGTCTAGTAGCAGCTAGTGAACACCAGCCTGGTCTAGTAGCAGCTAGTGAACACCAGCCTGGTCTAGTAGCAGCTAGTGAACACCAGCCTGGTCTAGCAGCAGCTAGTGAACACCAGCCTGGTCTAGTAGCAGCTAGTGAACACCAGCCTGGTCTAGTAGCAGCTAGTGAACACCAGTTAGCCATGTGCTTCCACTGTCCACAGCTGATTTAGTGGCAAAGTGTGTTCTCACTTCAGAGATCTCAATCTTTTTTTTTCTCGCGTTACATGAAACAGTCCACAGATCAAATGGAAAACATCTCATTATCTCACCATATTAATGCTTCATTTATGTGTATACATGTATTTCTGCATATAGTGATCTATGCCACGAACAAACCTCTTTCAGAAGGCGGATCTTGTCATCCATAGCATTCATGGAGGATGCTGATTGGCTTCCCGCCTTGCTCAGTTCCTCCCTCATGGCCTGGGCCTCCACCTCTGATTGGTGGAGAGAGCGGCGAAGCGCCAACACTTCCTTGCTTAGCTCGGTGTTCTCAGTCCTGTGGCTCTGAAGCAGCTCCCTGACCCCGTCCAGGTCAGTTAGAAGCTGCATGGTGGTCTTCTCCTCCTGGGCTCTGTCCTGCAGCGCTGCAGCCCACTTCTCCTCCTGGCTGGTCAGTCTGCTCACCTGCTCTCTCAGCTCAAACACTTCCTCTGTGTGTTTGAGAGCCTGGGCCTGCAGCTCCCCCTGCAGGGCACCGCTGAAATAACAACAGTCTGTGAAGGCAGCTGCCCCTCTTCCACAAACACTACATGGATCACCTGACTGTCTAAAGGATGTACATGAATACAGCAAAAACAAAACAGACATCCAGTATCTACAGACTTGGTACAGACACACACGGAGTACCTACATGGTGTTGTGCTGTGAGTCTTTGTGCTGGTGCAGCAGGGCCAGGGTAGAGGCCAGCTCTGTCACAGTGGTACCCATGTCTACCAGCAGAGCTAGCACACTCTCTTCCTCCTCTTCACCCCTCGCTTCCCCCCCCTCCTCCCCTCTGTCGCTGCTCTTCATGGGGACATGGGAGAAGGCGCTGTTCTTACTGCCCAGACCCTTAGACTGGGACCCAGCCACATCTGAGGACAAACACAGAGAGGGAGGGAATCAGAGGGAGACAGGAAGACGGAGGGAATCAGAGACAGGAAGAGGGAGGAATCAGAGACAGGAAGAGGGAGGGAATCAGAGGGAGACAGGAAGACGGAGGAATCAGAGACAGGAAGAGGGAGGAATCAGAGACAGGAAGAGGGAGGGAATCAGAGGGAGACAGGAAGACGGAGGATCAGAGACAGGAAGAGGGAGGAATCAGAGACAGGAAGAGGGAGGGAATCAGAGAGAGACAGGAAGACGGAGGGAATCAGAGACAGGAAGAGGGAGGGAATCAGAGAGAGACAGGAAGAGGAAGGGCTTCAGAGGGAGAAAGGAAGAGGGAGGGAATCAGAGACAGGAAGAGGGAGGGAATCAGAGAAACACAGGAAGAGGGAGGGAATCCGAGAGAGACAGGAAGAGGGAGGGAATCCGAGAGAGACAGGAAGAGGGAGGGAATCCGAGAGAGACAGGAAGAGGGAGGGAATCCGAGAGAGACAGGAAGAGGGAGGGAATCAGAGAGAGAGAGAGAGCGAGCGTCCAAATGTGTGCTGTGCATGGTGTAATGTCGTACTGTGTCCAGCAGGGGGCTCTGCGTGGCATTCCTCCGGCCCTCTGGCCAGGGCAACCATGATGCTGTCCACAAACGAGCTGGGGGGGTGCTGCTCAAACTGTGGGGCGGTCTGGGGCACAGGGGGCTGCTCCTGGGATGGTTTGTGGAGACACGGCCATTTCACGTTTAAATCAAGTTTAGCAGACTTGAAAAGAACCTTGATTAATAACACTTTGGGCTGGATGGAAGAGGGTGATGTGTGGAGGAGGGAGTGTGTGGTGTAGGGAGTGTGTGTGTGTGTGTGTGGAGGAGGGAGTGTGTGGTGTAGGAGGGTGATGTGTGGAGGAGGGAGTGTGTGGTGTAGGGAGTGTGTGTGTGTGTGTGTGTGTGGAGGAGGGAGTGTGTGGTGTAGGAGGGTGATGTGTGGAGGAGGGAGTGTGTGGTGTAGGAGGGGTGATGTGTGTGTGGTGTAGGAAGGTGATGTGTGTGTCACCTGGGAGGTGAGGGCAGCCTGCAGCTGATTGGTCAGTTGTCGGAGGGTGTGGTGTAGGATGGTGATGTTAGTGACCGTCTGAGCCTGCTGCTCTGCTTGCTCTGCCTGGAGCCTTCTGCCTTCCTCACTCACTCTCTGCAGCTCAGCACGCAACGCCTGCTGCTCCACACTACACACACACACACACACACACACAGTTCCCTCACTTCAGTTCAAGTACAGAGGAGAGAACTGTACAGTATAATACTACCTACAGAACCTTTAAGAATAAGAAATGAAACGTACGTGGCGTGGCTGAGGGCCTTCCTCAGGTCCTCACTCTGGAAGTTCCTCTCCCTGAGCGCGTGCAGAGTGGCCCTCTGCTTGGCCTCGCTCTCCTCAATCTGCTGCCGCACCAGCTCACTCTCCATCTGCAGGAACTGACAAGAGACTTCATCTGGTGAGATTTGTTTGGCAAAGTCACGTTCATCGAGTACGGCTCGAGCAGGGCTCCAGATTCAGGACCCTAACCCTTCGTCCCTCGAGCAGGGGTCCAGATCCAGGACCCTAACCCTTCGTCCCTCGAGCAGGGCTCCAGATTCAGGACCCTAACCCTTCGTCCCTCGAGCAGGGCTCCAGATTCAGGACCCTAACCCTTCGTCCCTCGAGCAGGGCTCCAGATTCAGGACCCTAACCCTTCGTCCCTCGAGCCGGGCTCGAGATCCAGGACCCTAACCCTTCGTCCCTCGAGCAGGGCTCCAGATCCAGGACCCTAACCCTTCGTCCCTTGAGCAGGGCTCCAGATTCAGGACCTTAACCCTTCGTCCCAGAGCAACATCGGGAGGATGTTAGAACAATTGGACAAATTCTGGATGAGTATTAGTGGGGGGGCGCTAACGTTACCCACACCGCTGGTTGTCAAGCAGCACAGTTATTATTAAACCTCCTTTAACAATTTACACACGAGCACCTTAACTACACCTGCTAAAGTCTTCTGGCCGTTTTTCTTATGGAAAGTTACATGTTTGTATCAGAAACAGGTTTGTATCGTCAGTTGCTATGGGAAGTAGATTTCTGGTATCAGTACTTACAATTTATATTCAGATATTTTACTAATATCTATACTTTCTACTTCTTACATTTACAAGCCTTTTCTCATTTCCTGGCTATGACGCACAACAAACGTTCTAGTCTCCAAAGCTACCATGCAGCAGGCAGACTAGATGAGGCCTCTACTCTGCATTACTCCCCTTCACTGTGTGAAAGGAAAAATAAAACATCAAAGTTGCAAAAATATTGAACAAGTTTTGGTTGGATAAATATTAGCGTTTATTTTGTACGGTTGCAAGGTTTCAAAAGGCAAACATTTTGGCGAAAGTTTTTTTAGTTTTGGTTTGAAAAGGCAGAATATCTCCCCCAAAAAGGTACATTATGGATGAGACAGGAAGTTACCAATGCTCCTTCATGCTGCAGAGCTGAGTGTGTATGGTGTGTGTGTGTATGGTGCGTGTGTGTAAGGTGCGTACCTCGTTCATGTCCTTCATGCTGCAGAGCTGAGTGTGTATGGTGTGTGTGTGTATGGTGTGTACCTCGTTCATATCCTTCATGCTGCAGAGCTGAGTGTGTTTGGTGTGTGTGTGTATGGTGCGTGTGTGTAAGGTGTGTACCTCGTTCATGTCCTTCATGCTGCAGAGCTGAGTGTGTATCTGGGCCTGCTGCTGCAGTTGCAGGGCCTGGCTGCAGCAGCGGGCCTGCAGCTCTGTGCTCTCCTCCTCACTGTGCTGCAGGGCTCTCTCCAGCTCACACACACACTGCTCACTGTGCTGCAGCCGTGCCTGCAGCCTAGACACACACACACACACGAGGAAGAGGATGTCAGGGCAAGGCTACGACAACAAACAAGCAAAACTGCTCCAAGTCACAACAAATACATGCATGTTTTATTCAGATGTGTTTGTCCTACAGGTCGTCTTTACGTTGTGTGTCTGAGTCCCTATTGATGAAGTTCTACTCACTCATTAACACGTTCAGTAGCTAGCTTCACATCCTGCTGGGCCTGCTGCAACCTACAGGAACAAGACGACACAGACAATTGAACCACACTATCTGATGACATGTATAAAGCAGAATGCACATGGGCACACGCATGCACACACAGAGCCAGGGCCTTACAGGCTGGAACACGCATGCACACACAGAGCCAGGGCCTTACAGGCTGGAACACGCATGCAAACACAGAGCCAGGGCCTTACAGGCTGGAACACACATGCAAACACAGAGCCAGGGCCTTACAGGCTGGAACACGCATGCACACACAAGGCAGGGCCTTACAGGCTGGAACACGCATGCACACACAGAGCCAGGGCCTTACAGGCTGGAACACGCATGCACACACAGAGCCAGGGCCTTACAGGCTGGAACACACATGCACACACAGAGCCAGGGCCTTACAGGCTGGAACACACATGCACACACAGAGCCAGGGCCTTACAGGCTGGACTCCCCAGCGAGGGCTTGCTCCAGGAAGGCGTAGGAGGCCAGGCTGGAGGAGACTGTAGCAGACAGCTCCCCCACCTTCCTCTCCAGACCAGCTCGCTCCTCCTCCTCCTCACCCAGCTGCTGACGGAGCACACCCATCTCTGGTGAGGGGGGAGAGGGAAACTATTACATACTACGGTTAAGAAGTTCACTGAAAGATCATTGGCAGGAGCTGAGGATCACAATATAGAGGTCACAGGTTCAAATCCCCCTGTGTGTTGCAGGTAGGGTGGAGGGCCTCTCACCTGAGGTCATAATGGTGACCTGCAGCTGGAGGTCTGTGTTCTGCAGTTGACTCTCCTGCAGGCTGGACATGCTCTGCTGGAGAGAAGCCTGGGTCTGGGCACAGGAGCAGGGATCAGGACAGAGTTAGGGATGTGCTGGGCCTAGAAAAACTGTCCTAACATAGGATCCTACAGACACTCAAAGACTAGAGAGAGAAACACAGAAACAGTGACTCGTGAGAGAGACTAGGGACACACAGACTAGTGAGAGTTACAGAGAGAGCGACTATCAGGTGAGAGAGACTAGGGACACACAGACTAGAGAGAGTTACAGAGAGACAGACTATCAGGTGAGACACCGAATCAGGAGAGACAGAGAGAGAAGACAGACTAGAGACCTGGTCTCTCTCCATCAGGGTCTGGTCTCTCTCAGCGATGGCAGCAGCAGTTTTGTGGTTCAGGCTGCTGAGCAGAGGGAAGGTCTTCTGAAGGAGACGCCTGGTTGACTGGAGCTGGAGAGAACAGCCTCAATGTTAACACACCCACACCAGCTGACTGGAGCACAACGTCACACAGACGGGATAGTAAGCTGTATGATATCACTATGGATTTGATGATATCAAATGAATTTCATGCTTTATAGTATTACAACAAAAATACAACAAATTAAACTCCAGTCAGATATTTGATTCCTGATCCCATTCTACAGAAGATGTGTACCTGCTGGTGCAGGCTGGCTTGGTCACTCATAGTTCCTCTTAAGAGTTCAGATGCTGAGCTGAAGGATTCAACACAAGCCTTGTTCAGTGCAACCTGCATGGGGGGTGTAACACACACACACACACACTTTAGAAATGCTCTCAGGAGAAGCAGTGTGTATTCATTATATACATATGCTTAGCCAATATGCCTGTGATTAAAAAGGGTGTACTGTTGAGGGTAGGTGTGTGTGTACCTGTTGAGGGTAGGTGTGTGTGTACCTGTTGAGGGTAGGTGTGTGTGTACCTGTTGAGGGTAGGTGTGTGTGTGTACCTGTTGAGGGTAGGTCCTGGTCAGAGCATCTCTGAGGTCCTGGATAGAGCTGAGGCTGTTCTGCAGCTCTGAGATCCTGTCAGAACTCGACACCTTCAGCTGCTCCACCACACTGAAGGCCTGCACACAGAGAGAGAGAGAGATAGAGACCACACTGAAGGCCTGCACACAGAGAGAGAGAGAGACACACCACACTGAAGGCCTGCACACAGAGAGAGACACACACCACACTGAAGGCCTGCACACAGAGAGAGAGACACACCACACTGAAGGCCTGCACACAGAGAGAGAGAGACCACACTGAAGGCCTGCACACAGAGAGAGAGAGAGACACCACACTGAAGGCCTGCACACAGAGAGAGAGAGACACCACACTGAAGGCCTGCACACAGAGAGAGACACACCACACTGAAGGCCTGCACACAGAGAGAGAGAGAGACACACCACACTGAAGGCCTGCACACAGAGAGAGAGAGAGAGAGAGAGAGAGAGAGAGAGAGAGAGAGAGAGACACCACACTGAAGGCCTGCACACAGAGAGAGAGAGACACCACACTGAAGGCCTGCACACAGAGAGAGAGAGACACCACACTGAAGGCCTGCACACAGAGAGAGAGACACCACACTGAAGGCCTGCACACAGAGAGAGAGAGACACCACACTGAAGGCCTGCACACAGAGAGAGAGAGAGAGAGAGAGAGACACACCACACTGAAGGCCTGCACACAGAGAGAGAGACACCACACTGAAGGCCTGCACACAGAGAGAGAGAGACACCACACTGAAGGCCTGCACACAGAGAGAGAGAGACCACACTGAAGGCCTGCACACAGAGAGAGAGAGAGACACACCACACTGAAGGCCTGCACACAGAGAGAGAGAGAGAGACACCACACTGAAGGCCTGCACACAGAGAGAGAGAGAGAGAGACACCACACTGAAGGCCTGCACACAGAGAGAGAGAGAGAGAGACACCACACTGAAGGCCTGCACACAGAGAGAGAGAGACACCACACTGAAGGCCTGCACACAGAGAGAGAGAGACACCACACTGAAGGCCTGCACACAGAGAGAGAGACACACCACACTGAAGGCCTGCACACAGAGAGAGAGAGACACCACACTGAAGGCCTGCACACAGAGAGAGAGACACCACACTGAAGGCCTGCACACAGAGAGAGAGAGAGAGAGACACACCACACTGAAGGCCTGCACACAGAGAGAGAGAGAGACACCACACTGAAGGCCTGCACACAGAGAGAGAGAGAGAGAGAGAGACACCACACTGAAGGCCTGCACACAGAGAGAGAGAGACACCACACTGAAGGCCTGCACACAGGGAGAGAGAGACACCACACTGAAGGCCTGCACACAGAGAGAGAGAGACACCACACTGAAGGCCTGCACACAGAGAGAGAGACACACCACACTGAAGGCCTGCACACAGAGAGAGAGAGACACCACACTGAAGGCCTGCACACAGAGAGAGAGAGACACCACACTGAAGGCCTGCACACAGAGAGAGAGAGAGACACACACCACACTGAAGGCCTGCACACAGAGAGAGAGAGAGAGAGACACCACACTGAAGGCCTGCACACAGAGAGAGAGAGAGAGAGCGAGAGAGAGAGAGACACCACACTGAAGGCCTGCACACAGAGAGAGAGAGACACCACACTGAAGGCCTGCACACAGAGAGAGAGAGACACCACACTGAAGGCCTGCACACAGAGAGAGAGAGAGAGACACACCACACTGAAGGCCTGCACACAGAGAGAGAGACACCACACTGAAGGCCTGCACACAGAGAGAGAGACACCACACTGAAGGCCTGCACACAGAGAAAGAGAGACACCACACTGAAGGCCTGCACACAGAGAGAGAGAGAGACACACCACACTGAAGGCCTGCACACAGAGAGAGAGAGAGAGACACCACACTGAAGGCCTGCACACAGAGAGAGAGAGAGAGAGAGAGAGACAGAGAGAGAGAGAGAGAGAGAGAGAGAGAGAGAGAGAGAGAGAGACACCACACTGAAGGCCTGCACACAGAGAGAGAGAGAGAGAGAGACACCACACTGAAGGCCTGCACACAGAGAGAGAGAGACACCACACTGAAGGCCTGCACACAGAGAGAGAGAGACACCACACTGAAGGCCTGCACACAGAGAGAGAGAGACACCACACTGAAGGCCTGCACACAGAGAGAGAGACACACCACACTGAAGGCCTGCACACAGAGAGAGAGAGACACCACACTGAAGGCCTGCACACAGAGAGAGAGAGACACCACACTGAAGGCCTGCACACAGAGAGAGAGAGACACCACACTGAAGGCCTGCACACAGAGAGAGAGAGACACCACACTGAAGGCCTGCACACAGAGAGAGAGAGAGAGACACACCACACTGAAGGCCTGCACACAGAGAGAGAGAGACACCACACTGAAGGCCTGCACACAGAGAGAGAGACACACCACACTGAAGGCCTGCACACAGAGAGAGAGACACACCACACTGAAGGCCTGCACACAGAGAGAGAGAGACACCACACTGAAGGCCTGCACACAGAGAGAGAGAGAGAGAGAGACACACCACACTGAAGGCCTGCAAACAGAGAGAGAGACACCACACTGAAGGCCTGCACACAGAGAGAGAGAGACACCACACTGAAGGCCTGCACACAGAGAGAGAGAGACCACACTGAAGGCCTGCACACAGAGAGAGAGAGAGACACACCACACTGAAGGCCTGCACACAGAGAGAGAGAGAGAGACACCACACTGAAGGCCTGCACACAGAGAGAGAGAGAGACACCACACTGAAGGCCTGCACACAGAGAGAGAGAGAGAGACACCACACTGAAGGCCTGCACACAGAGAGAGAGAGACACCACACTGAAGGCCTGCACACAGAGAGAGAGAGACACCACACTGAAGGCCTGCACACAGAGAGAGAGACACACCACACTGAAGGCCTGCACACAGAGAGAGAGAGACACCACACTGAAGGCCTGCACACAGAGAGAGAGACACCACACTGAAGGCCTGCACACAGAGAGAGAGAGAGACACACCACACTGAAGGCCTGCACACAGAGAGAGAGAGAGACACCACACTGAAGGCCTGCACACAGAGAGAGAGAGAGAGAGACACCACACTGAAGGCCTGCACACAGAGAGAGAGAGACACCACACTGAAGGCCTGCACACAGAGAGAGAGAGACACCACACTGAAGGCCTGCACACAGAGAGAGAGAGACACCACACTGAAGGCCTGCACACAGAGAGAGAGAGACACCACACTGAAGGCCTGCACACAGAGAGAGAGAGACACCACACTGAAGGCCTGCACACAGAGAGAGAGAGAGAGACACACCACACTGAAGGCCTGCACACAGAGAGAGAGAGACACCACACTGAAGGCCTGCACACAGAGAGAGAGACACACCACACTGAAGGCCTGCACACAGAGAGAGAGACACACCACACTGAAGGCCTGCACACAGAGAGAGAGAGACACCACACTGAAGGCCTGCACACACAGAGAGAGAGACACCACACTGAAGGCCTGCACATTTAAAGTGCTGTATTTGTACCGCCTGCTGCTGAGAGAGGGCCTGGTCCCTCTGGGCTCTCATCTCCTCCCTCTGCTGCAGACAGTCTCTGGTCTTCTGCAGCATCCGGGACTGGCTGCTATTACAGCGCTCAAACAGGCTCCGCACCTGAGCATGCTGGGACAGGACAGACATGAGTACACACACACACACACACACACCCTGGGACTAGACACACACACACACACACAGGTCCTACCTGTGAGAGGAGGCTGTGGTGGTCTGATTTGACCTCATCCAGCATCTGCTTCAGGCTGGACAGAACTGCCTCACTGTGAGAACTCTGGCTGGCCTGGAGACACAACACACACACACACACTGTGACTGATGGTACTGGGGTGTGTGTGTCCTCAGCATGCAGGTCCTGGTGTTGTGGTGTGTTCTCACCATGCAGGTCCTGGTGTTGTGGTGTGTTCTCACCATGCAGGTCCTGGTGTTGACCAGGCTGAGCCTCAGTGTCTGCAGATCAGCCTGCTCCTGCTCCAGATCCCTGATCCTCTCCAGGGACGCAACATACAGCTCCCTGTACGTTACAGTCTACACACACACACACACACAGTGAGGCATGTAACTAAAAGATGTTTCAGCAGAGCCAGAGAGGCTTCAGAAATGAATACGTGTGTGATTTTAACAATTCAGAAACAAAAACTGGAGCTTTCAAAATGTCAACCTTCAGCACTGGCTGAACCCCCTCACCAACCCCTCACCACCCCCCCACCACCCCCACACCAGCCCCTCACCAGCCCCTCACCAGCCCCCCACCAGCCCCTCACCAGCCCCTCACCAGCCCCCCACCAGCCCCTCACCAGCCCCACACCAGCCCCTCACCACCCCCCCACCAGCCCCCCACCAGCCCCCCACCACCCCCTCACCAGCCCCCCACCAGCCCCTCACCAGCCCTTCACCAGCCCCCCACCAGCCCCCCACCAGCCCCCCACAAGCCCCTCACCAGCCCCTCACCAGCCCCTCACCAGCCCCTCACCAGCCCCCCACCAGCCCCCCACCAGCCCCTCACCAGCCCCTCACCTGGCTGAGCTCGGTGTGGTCTGTCTGGACCAGCTTGTCCCTCAGGCTGGAAGGGCCGGGAGCCCCGGGGAGGGAGGCGGGCACCCTGGATGCAGACAGCTGCTGGGCCAGGGCTTCCACCATGATCAGGCTGGAGGACAGTCGCTGCTCCAGCTCTGCTCTGGAGAGGTCAGATAGGCTGCCTGGGGCCAGGCTGGAGGAGGAGGGAGTGGAGAGACAAGAGGGGAGGGAGAAAGAGAGAGTAGGAGGAGGGAGAAAGAGAGAGATGGTGGAAGAGGGTAGGAGATGGTGGAAGACGGTAGGAGATGGTGGAAGAGAGTAGGAGATGGTGGAAGAGGGTAGGAGATGGTGGAGGGTGAGTAAATACTTCTGTATAGACTTGAATGAACAGATGAAAAACATTTCAAATGAAGGGAATTTAGCATTTTGGAGAAAGATCACACCATCTCACACACACACACAACTCACTTCCAGAGCAGTGAGTCAGTGGCAGAGCAGGCATCCGACACCAGCACCTCCCTCTTCCTCTCATACACCCCCGAGGTGTTGGAGCTGCGCTCCTCCAGCTTGGGGGGGCTGGTGCCCACACTTTGCTCCTCCAGCCTGGCCCCCGAGGGGGTCGACAAACCCACCCTGTTGGACGCAAGGATGAGGAGGTGGGCCATCTGCTTGAGCTGCTGCTGGAGGGGGAGCCCAGGAGCCAGGGAGTAGCCGAGGGGTAGCAGGTCCATCTGGTGAGGAGGAGGAGTGCAGGTTCTCCCTCCATCTGTCCTCGTCTCCACTGGAGGAAGATCCAGCTCTTTCTCCTCCTGGGTAGGAGGCTCTGCAGCAGAAGGATCCTTCTCCCCTGCTTCCTGCTCGTCATCCACAGTCTTCTCCAGTGTGTCTGTGTTCTGATCCTGAGGGGCTACATGATCCTGTAGAACCTCCATCTCCAGAACGTTCTCCGGGTGATCCTGCAGCACCTTCTCCCTGGTTGGAGGTGCTTGCAGGGGCTTGCAGGAAGACCTGGCCCCCAGAGCAGTGGAGTTGAACTGGGGATGGAGCCCTGGGCTCTCCAGGGTGATGCTGTTCCACAGGCTGTCAGGGTTACCAGGGACCACACAGCTTACTGAGGTGATGCCCTCGAGGATCTTCTCCACCTCCGCAATGGACTCCTGTGCTATGGCTTGAGCGAGGGCCCAAACAGACCGCCGGTCACACTTCCTCCGGTTGACAGGGGTGGCCCTGAGCACGGGGCTGAGGAGAGAGAGGGGCAGAGCGTCGGCTACGGAGCAGAACCCCGGGAGTTCCCTCACCACGTCCAGCAGGGTCTCTGGGAGAGGAGCTACCCCCGGTTCCAGGCACGGAGAACCATCATCATATTCAGCGTGTACGGTGCTGCTGTGTGTGGACACAGGGACGTCACCACAGTCTGGGATGAGCTGACAAATGACTTCTTCCTGTGTGGTGCATTCTGGGAAGAGCTGACAGGAAACGGCTTCAAGATCCTTTGCTGATTTCAAAGAGACGTTTCCCACAGAGGGCTCCATCATATGAGGGTGGCCAATATAGGACACGACACCGTCACTGCTCGAATGGCAGTATGGGTGATCTGCTTGACTGACAGTCTCATCATCCAATAAGATGCTTGGGTTTATACTGATGTCGCGTTGCGATTGGCCATTCGAAGACTGATCCTTGGGTAAAGGGATGGTCTCCTCCCCCATTCTGATGGAGTCAGACCATTCAACCTCTCCTCCACTGCAACTAAAAGATTTGAAGGTGACGTCACTTCGTGCACTTGGAGCCTTCTCACTACCTTCGCTAGGTTCCAAAGCATCGTCATCAGGACAGTTAACCGAGTCCTCCCTGTAGGAAGGAGGCTCAGTGCTAAAGGCAGCCATGTCTTGTTCTGTGTTACAGTAAGGGTGCTCAGTATGGCCACTGCTGGGCTTGAGGTCACGTTCCTCCATGAAGCCAGGAGGATGAACACTGTGGTGGTACGGGGGGCAGATGAGCCCCTCTGACCGGTCCCCAGGTACACAGACCATCTCAGCAGCCAGGCTGGTGCCTTCAGAAACTTCCACCTCCCCGCCGGCACACAGGAGGGATCTGTACGTAATATCTCCCAGTCCAGAAAAGGAGTCGTTGGCACGTCCAGACTCGTCAGTGGCGTGGGGAACATCTGTGCTCCCAACAGCACCTGAAAGCTCGCAGGCGGACAGATGACCGGCCCTCGATGTGGTGACATCACATCCCGCGCTGCAGTAGGGGTGGTCCACATGGTGGTCACATGACCAGGTGACGCTGCTTTCCAAGGAGAACATGTTCTCCCCTTCACTGTCGGGGGGAAGCCGACTCAGAACAGACTGATCAAGGAACACGGATCCTTCTGGCAACACGGAAGATTCTGAGACCAGAACTTCTCCTCCGACACAAACAAAGGATTTGAAAGTGACGTCTCCTGGTCCACACAGATGACTGACGTGGTTGTCATGGTTGTCCTCCATGGTAGATGCCTTCTCAGCGACTTCTGGAGAATGTGTGCACGTGAGCTCACTTGAAAGGCCGGGGGAGAGAGGGGCTGCTAGGCAACGAGCAGCTGCCCCATCCTTCTGTTGGGAGGAGAAGAGGAGGAGGTAAGACCAAATATGATCATCTTTATTAGACTTTATTGAAAGCAACCTATACTACATACAGAAAGCATATCAGAAGATCAAGGATCAGAAGTGCATCGTTGTGAATGTACTAGGTTGTCAGTCAAGGAACAATCATTATCCACACCCCACCATAAGCACATTTCAGGCACAGTGCACATTAACAAAACAATCATCCAAACTACAGTGCAACAAAACAACCAAAGTGCATGAGAGAGAGGAAAGACAAAGCTTTTCACAAAGTTTAGCAAAATCTCATTTAATTCGCTTACCATTAAAGTATATTGGACATGGCTACTGGACCGTGATTTGAGCCTCGAAGCTGTGGTTTGCAGGTGCATCTCATTCTCCACATTTCTTAACGGCGTACGTTCCCCACGCCAAGACGACTAGTAGCAAGAAGAGCAACCAGTTCACGTAAAGCAAGATGAAAATGGTTCACGAAGCTGTGTTATAGTGATGTTAAGAGTTTTACCATTGCTGAAAACGTAGGAGTCGATCACTTTTCGTCTCGTTGCAGGCAAGCTTTGAATCTTTAACCAAGACGCAAATAAAACAAACGTATATAGTTACCTTTTCTGTGGGTGGCTATAGCAACTGTAATTTATGTTGGTTATTGGCTCTATAATGCGGCTCCTGGAGATGTACCCTACTGTTGTGTTCACACACCAACCTCAGTTGAAACAAATGATTCAACATGTCATACAGCTAGACTACAGTAATTACAGTTAGGGTCACGTAGCGTCTACTCAGAATCAGATCATGTGCGCTGGATTAAGTTTGATGAAAACCTACAATAAAGTAGTTCTAGTCTTGCTCTTCGGGAACAGGGTTGACCTAATCTATGCATGTAAATTATACAATTCAAGTATACAATTACGAGTGAAGATCAAACAATAAAGCTAGGTAGTCAGAAAATGTAACTAAGACTAAATAAACTAGCTCTACGAGCATGTACTAGTACCACGCTCGTCATGTCCTCTTGTTAAGAGACAGTCTAGCTAGCTAACGATTGCTTACCTAACTAACTTAATATTTTTTATAGATACTAGTTTTCGTATTCTTAGAATATTACCAGAATGTCAGCACTTGCTCACAATTTACATAATTACAGAACATAGATATGTATTAAATAGCTAACGATACGAAAAGGAGGTAAACAAACCTGTCAGCTTGTGAACTTCAACCGCCTGTAAATTCAAACTGAAAGATTGCCCCTCATTGGTTAAAACTGAATTACCGTAGGTCTAAAACGTCACTTCCTTTTGCAAACAACATCCATTTCCTGCCGCGCTACCAGATGCAGAGAAAAGTGTGTAATAACGAAATTACCACAGAAATGTTTAGTTAGACGACACAAAACACAAACACACATGTATTACAATTTTTTGTTTTGTAATTTATTGAAGCACGGCATTTCAAACAATCAGCTAACCAGAAACCATTACCCATGCTATACTAAGGGTACAGAAACTAGCAATACTAAGTGGAATAGAATTACAATTAAATATACAATAAAATAAAAGTTGCAGTAACTTACAATATAAAATACAAATATTACAGAAGATACAAAATATACAAATGGTACAGATACAGTATTGTAATGTAGTGCAAAATGCAAATTGTTGTAAGACATTAAGTCTTTAAAGGGGCAATTGACTGCAAAACCGATTTTACCTTGTCATAGTTGAATAACGACAGTTCGGTGGGTAAACTGAGCATACCGTGAATATCAAAGTCCATTGACACCTGTTTCCTATTCAAATCTCAAAAAGAAAAAATTTGGCTGTAAAACGCTAGCTTTTCAACAAAGCTACCGGTCCTACGTAGGACCGGTGATCGCCCTCTTATTGGCTCTGGTCCGTATCTTTGTCACGCCCCAGAATTTACATCCAGACCAGCCCGAGGTAGCGTCTAGTTTGGCTGCGCGCTGCTCTGTGTAGGCTACTTATAAGGAATTACAAAGAAGAACGTTTTGAATTATAATAAGGATATTGAAAATGGACCACGGTCGTAAATGCTGTGTTCCAGGCTGTACAGGGAAGGCTATCACTCACAGTCTTCCCAAGGAGCCAAACATTCAACAGGCATGGCTGCTGTTGTCTATGAGAAGATCCCGGCGAAGTTCGACACTCAATCATTCATTTGCTCTGAACATTTCACCCAAGACAGTTTTGACAACCTTGGACAATTTCAAGCAGGATTTGCTAGGAAGCTGAACCTGGAAAGAGGTGCTGTTCCGACCGTATGCTCATTGCAACCGCAAGCTATAAGGACAGTATGATGTTGTGCTAACAGTTATTAGCAATGCTAACGTTTCCTGTATATAGCATACCAGGTAGAATGCTAAATACTTTCTACACACATCAAATGACTCTAGCTAGATTAGCTGTAGTCGACATTAGAAGGGAAGCTTCCGAAAAATAGCCAGAAAACGAACAGCAGTCTGGCTTATTGCTAACGCCTGTCTAGATAATTTATTTGAAAGAACTGGAGAAAGGCAGGTTCTAGATACAGGATACGTTAGCATTGCTAGTAACTGTTACTAGTAACACCTAGACTGTAGGCATGTAAACAAGTTTAGCTTGCTAACGCAAGAGCATAGGTAGAATGTGTGATAATTTAGCCTAGTTTATTGGCAATGGGGCTAACGTTGATTCATGTTCCTGACTGTGTTTCATTCAAATAAATAACCTGTGTAATGAAAATCTACAATTCACCATGCATGTTTGTCCAGATCTTTGTCATGTTATTTTACAGCAAGATATCTACAGCTAGCCTAGCTAGCTAACTGAAGCCGAGTAGAATCACGATATGGTTTGGTTGCTAAGCTGTAGCCTAACGTTCTACCCACCTAGTTAAGTCAATCCAGTTTGCTTCAACAACAGTGGAAACAAGTATTGTTATAATTTCAAATGATATATAGTCAATCTGTTGAAAACAGTGTTGTGTAGACACAATAGATTTATTTGCGCGTTTTTATTTCAAGTCTTCAACTTCGGTGTTTCAGCGAGTGCCTTGTTGCGTTTTTGCTCCCAGCTTCACTCGTTGATAACCAACCAATCAGCGCGCAGCTTATCTAAATATTAATGAGCATACCATAAAAGGAGAAAAGCTAGTGTTTTTCCCGGGAACATTTCAGAGGATCTGTCAGAGGGCATAGAACAGCACCCGGGCCATGTTCAACCCAACCAATGTTACATACCCTATTCGGAGACCTTAAGGAACAGTGTGAAATACCCCAAAAAAACAGTCAATTGCCCCTTTAAAGTCAGTGTAACCTCTTGGCCTTGTTGAGGACACCAACAGCGGAGGGGAAGAAACTGTTTTTGTGGCGTGAGGTTTTGGTCCTGATGGAGCGCAGCCTTCTGCCGGAGGGGAGTGACTGAAACAGGGAGTGTCCAGGGTGGGAGGAGTCGGCCACAATCTTCTTCGCTCGCCTCGGGGTCCTCGAGGTGTGCAGGTCCTCGAGGGAAGGCAGATTGCAGCCAATCACCTTCTCAGCAGTGCGGATGATACGTTGCTGCCTGCTCTTGTCCTTGGCAAAACTAACTTCTGCTTTTTCTGAGAAATGTGTCACCAAATTTGCATTGGTCTCTTTGGGGCGAGAGTTGGACTTTGTCTCGCTCTCTTGGGGCTCTGAACAAATGTGTCTGTTGGATTCCTGTCTCTGACCAGCACAACATTTCCTATCTATTGATCCAAAAAATGAAGCATGAAGAGAAAATTGTGACAATGCTGGCAAACTAGAAATATTTGTTGAACCAGATTCTGAAGCTCCTTCCACCAGTTCAGCCCATACTCAAGTAGGCTCTCACATACACACCCATGTCAATCTCAGAAACGGTCTGAAAAACTCGGTCTCTTCTCACTATACACCACCTCACTTGGACCAATCATCACCTCCCACAGCTTCTCCTACCACTGCTACGCTGACGACACGCAGCTGTACCTGTGGTTCCCCCCGACTGATCCGAGGATCTCAGCTAGGATTGAGGTCTGCCTCACAGACATCTCCGCCTGGATGACCGAGCACCACCTCCAGCTGAACCTCGCCAAAACAGAACTTCTCATCATCCCGGCCAAACCCTCCATCTCCCACGATCTGTCAATCACCCTGGGATCTGCGACGGTGACCCCTTCATCCTCTGCCAGGAACCTTGTGGTTACCATGGATGACGACCTGTCCCTCACAGACCATATTGCTGCAGTCTCCCGGTCGTGTAGATTCACCCTCTACAACATCCGGAAGATCAGGAGATACCTGTCTGAGCACTCCACCCAGCTGCTAGTCCAAGCACTGGTCCTCTCCAAGTTGAAATACTGCAACTCGCTGCTCGCTGGTCTCCCAGCATGTGCAACCAGTCTTCTTCGGAGGATTCAGAACGCGGCAGCCCGCCTGGTCTACAATCTACCCAGACGCTCCCATGTTACCCTGCTCCTTATCTCTCTCCACTGGCAACCCAACAACGCCCGTATCAGACTCAAAACCCTGGTACTGACCTTCCGAGCAGTGAACAGGACTGCACCCAACTACATCAAGTCTCTCCTGCAGCCTTACACCCCCACCCGTCACCTACTGTGCAACAAAACAACCTAAGTACATGAGAGAGAGGAAAGACAAAGCTTTTCACAAAATTTTGCAAAATCTCATTTAATTTGCTTACCATTAAAGTATATTGGACATGGCTACTGGACCGTGATCTGAGCCTCGAAGCTGTGGTTTGCAGGTGCATGTCATTCTCCACATTTCTCAACGGCGTTCGTTCCCCACGCCTAGACGACTAGTAGCAGGAAGAGCAACCAGTTCACGTAAAGCAAGATGAGGATCGTGGAGGAAACTGTTGTAGTGATGTTAAGAGTTTTACCATGGCTGAATACGTAGGAGTAACGCTAGGTCTCTTGTCGTCTCGTTGCAGGCAAGCTTTGAATCTTTAACCAAGACGCAAATGCAACAAATGTATATCGTTAGCTAGCTTGTCTGTCGGTGGCTAGCAACTGTAAATGATGTTGGTTCTTTGGGGGGGGGGGCAAAATTCCTGGCGGCGCTGTCAGTCCAAATAGTGTCCTAGGGCCAAATAGTGTCCTACCTGACGTCACAAAGCCGTTCTGAAGCAAGCACGCGTCCGTCGCTATGCCGACCTTAAATTCATGAGATATCTACGCGTGCTAGCAGGAAACTGTCATGGTTGCTATACTGGTTACTAGCTAGGAAGTTTAGTATTTAGGCTTATTTAAACCAGTTTATTCTACTCTACTATTTAAAGTTTTCACTTGTTTGATAGCTGGCTAGTTGTTTTCGTCTAAAGAATTCACTTATTTAGCATCAATTTTAACAGACCGGGTAGGCCTATTCTACCTGCGCGCGTTGGTGTCTCGGGAATGTCGAACGAGTGAAAACTTAAAACATATCTATGGTTTCTCTGTTCCGTCTCCTGCCGCATGCAAAGCAAATTGTGTAATGACAAAATGATCACAGAAATATGTTTAGTTGGACGACACAAAAAGACAAGTGTATTAAAGTAATTTTTTTTCTGTAATTTATTGAAGCACGGGATTTCAAACAATCAGCTAACTAGAAACCATTACCCATGCCCAGTTAAAATGGCATTTATGATTAATTTCATTTCACTGTGGCTATTTAGGCCTACCCAAAAGTCATGTCACTATCCTCACAGTTAGTGCGTCATTTCATGTGAATCTTCTGATAATGTCCTCAAAAGTGTATCCAGATCGGATCTCTCAAGTTTTATCATAAGTTAAACGTGAGAATATTTTTTTTTAAATAATTCCATAAGACGTCTCATTTTGAACAGTTTAGAAAGCCAACGTGTTTAATGTGACAGACATTCGACGTATGTTAGTATGTCCAGCAACAGTCAACTTTGTCTGTTACGACATGCTTTTAGCATGATGGAAAGTAACAATTACGCTGAGCAAACATTTCCGCAATGCAACATTACATGAAAAGGGCTCTCAATGTTTCTAATTGCCTGGTAGGTAGCATTTAACGCTGTATAACTGCGTGAAACTTGAGAGCCCTGATCCTGATCTTCACACAAAAACTAAATTCATGATTGTTTCAAAGTTTTCTTCTTCCCTTCCTGAATACTGACAAGTGGTTTAGGGGTTTCCCTCCACCCTCCCCCGGTACCCCCCCTCCTGCCCCCACCCCTCCCCTCCAGCCTGGTGGAACAGTCCCTCTGCCCCCCCGACACACCCATCCTGATCATTGGCAGGACCGCCAAACTGCAGCGCCTCCTGAATGCCCCGTTGGCGCTCTGCTCCTTCAGCAAGCTGTCGCTGAGGGCGTCCAGAGACATCTTCCTGCCTCTCTGGCTCTGCTGACGGAGCAGGGCCTCCACCGTAGGGCTCGGCCCCAGTCTGGAGGTCCTCTTCCTGGGTTTGGGGGCCGGTGCCGGTGCCCGGGCCTGAGCCCTGGGTCGGTAAGACGGGCTGATCTGGTGTTGCAGCGTCTGGGTTAACGTTCTCATGGCCAGTTTCCAGTCCTGTGGGGGGTCTGGTGTTGCCTTCGGACTCCCTCGAGCTCTCCCTTCTCTTTCCTCACCTCCTCTAGGTGTATAGTCTTCATTTACTTTATTTGAAGCCTCATTGGATAACTTTCTTACCTCAGGCCTCGTTTCACATTTCTTCATGGTGTTGTAGAAACTCGCCCTCTTTTCCCACAGTCCCGCGGGGAGGGGCTTATAGGGCAACAGTGTCACTGCATCTCCCCTTGGCTGTGGGGTTGTGTACTTGGTTGGACCATCCTGCAAAATCTGCCCGGATGCTTTTAAAAGAGTCAGGCTTCGACCACACGTTTTCTGCCCAGCGTGGTTAGAGGTCGTGGTCGTTTCCTCGTCTGAGTTTAGACCGTACCTCTTCATGGTCTTGACCAGCAGGTCACGGATTGGACCATTATCGACTTGGACCGCGTACCTCAAAGCAGTCCAGCCGTACCTGTCGGCCTGGGTCAGGTCGTGATCCAGGGCTTGCAGAAGCATCCTGACCAGCCCCAGGTGCTCGTACAGGACAGCGTAGACCAGAGCTGACCGTCCCCGACCGTCCCTCAAACCCACCCTGCCCCCGTGGACTAGCAGCATGCGTGCTGCGCCCAGCGCCCAGCGCTCGCCATCATGGAGGCAGCACAGCATCAGCGGGGTCCTGCCCTCCTCGTCCCTGGTGTTGACGCTGGCCCCAGCCTCCACCAGCCTCCGCGCCTGGAGGAAGTCAGCCTTCAGCACGGCCTCGTGGAGGTCCATTGGTTTCATCACAAGAGGCCGGCTGGGAGGAGTGTTCCTTGTGCACCAGTTGGTTTTGAATGTGAATGTTTGGTCTGTTCAGCTTCAGGCTCTTTCTAATGCTGTTCCCTCTCTGTCTCTCCTTCTAAACACACACACAGTACAAAGCACGTTCTGGAGAGTGATTTGCTGTTGCTATTGGTTAGGGGAGTGTTTCACGTTGTAAATCTAGGCAATGAAAAGCACAGCTTCATCCAACAATGAGAGAGTTGACTAATCACCGTTTGCTGTCAGTCAGGATAAAACGCAATTAAGTTACTTAAACAATACAAATCATTGGCTTTCTATATCCGAGATTGGAGTTACTCACTGTGATAGTTCATAGGATGACAAAAAATTTAGCAAATGAAGAGTGAAAAGAAACTAGAGTTTGAGTGTGAAGATTAAAACCCAGGCCTTCTTGTTACTGTGTGGCTGGAACACTAGTGCTGTCTGGACACGCCTTCAACACACAGAACTCTAACAGGAGAGTAAGCAGGGACGATTGGTTGGGTTGTGAAGCGCTCCAACATGGCCCTATCTGTTGTTGGAAGTAAATATAATTGGAGGTTACTAAGGTAAATACAGCCATTTTCAGGCACCCAAAAAATAGGGAGGGACATTTCAGCATCAATTTCAGCATTTATTTAGTTCGAGAGAATAGGCAAGGGAGTTTTAAGAGAATGTTAGAACAGAACAGAATGTCTCTCTGCAACAAAAACAAACCCAAAAGGTTTTCACAATCCTGAACTTCTTAACTGGGTCCAGAAGTCGTCACTCAGGTCCGGTTCTGTGTAGTGGTCCTACGGGCCGGACCCTAAGCACCTCAGCAAAGCCCGGTCCGAACCAGCAGGTGACGTGGGCCGTGTCGAGGGTGAAGAAGAACAGACGGTCTTCACAGCGAGTCCTCCGGTAAACCGACCGGGGGTCAGCAGATAAAATGCTCCTGATGGCTTCCCTGGCCTCTTCTGGACCACGCAGGAACCGGAACCTGGGACGCCCGCATCTCTGAGGTTCTGCAGAGAACATCCAGCAGGAGGATAACATGAGAACACATCTATAAGGACCTTTAGAATCTATATAAATAAAAACACTCTGACCAGTATATAGATAAAATAAATAAATAGAATCACATTATTATAGTAGGTATGGGGATTATGGTATCCAAGGTCTCGAAAGATGCTGGGCTAAAATGTATGCATAACAATATCGCCATCCAGTGGTAAACAAATGTAACCCGACTCTCTGGTGGCACCAGAGATGGAGGAATTGAAGACCTACAAGTGTAAGAATGTATAAAGAGAAATGAAGTAGCAAAAGACCATTTAAAAGTATAATCACCTGTGTTTAGACCTGCTATTTCTGGAGGCAGAAAGTGTGCCAGCTCCTTTTCCGTGTGCGCGGTGAAGCGCACCTCCAGACTGGCCACGGGAGGCTCTCTAATCCAGCCTGCGATGGTGCTGTAGGCCTCCTCCCCATAGCAGGGCTCACCACCATCCTCCATAGCTTCTACTGGCTTGGCCGTAGGCCTGTCTGAAGCCTGGGACTTTCCTATGGAGCTCCCTAGGGAGAGAGCAGCATCTCCCTGGGTGACATAAGCTTTAAGGTCCTCCAGGACAGCACTGAGGATGCTGGGATGGGAGGCAGATAGAGCCCGTTCTGAGCTTGCAGCAGAGAAGTTAGATGGATAATTTCCACTTAAAGTATGACCCTTAGATTCGTCTTTTGACAGGAGTTTTCTAGGGTCCGGGTTCGGCCCACTTCCTCTCCAATCAGAGTCCAACTCACAAACCACAGATGAAGGACATCCTGACCCAGCCACCATAGAAGAAGTAACACTTCCTGTTTCTGTAGTTACGGTGACTGCATCGGTTGCCTGATCCGACGACACACCGAGCGCCTCGTCTGGGTAGGTTCTGCTGTGTGGGGAGTCATAGTCTGGGATGTAGGGTTTGATGTCCAGAACTGGAGTCCCATCAATCATGTCGATCTCAGACAGGTGGAGAATGTCACCTGAGGACAGAGAATTAGATTCACTTAAACTAAGACCTTATGCCACAGTGGGAAAACATCTGTAGCTTGTCCAAGCAAGGAACTGAGTAGTTGAAAAGTGGCGTCAAGGTAGTATCATGTCTGATTTGTTTGTCGTTAGTGTGCCAGCAAATTGTGTGTAAAAATGATAGGCTACTATGCGAAACGTTTGTTTTCTGAACGACTGTCTACCTGTGTAGGGTTTAACTGCTGTGACATTATACAACCAAACATTCACACGATGTAGACGTTCCTCAAGCAGTATAGAAGCAGTTCAGTCACATTCTGCATCTGTCACACTCCAGCAACAGTAAGCAACAGTGTGAATCTCATCACAAAGGACCCAAAGCAAGTCAAGCCAGTTTTGATGACACTCTCTCATACCACACAGGGGCAGTTTGAGGGGGCTAAAATATATAGTTATATAACAACAATAATGTTTCATGTAACTGGCCCCTCTAACAGTCCAACTGGCCCAGCTTGGACCCCCAGTTGAAATGGTCTAGAGCTTCAACTGATGCAATAGGCATACAGTGTATATCTATAGGCCTACACAAGGATATCCATTCATTCTTCATACAGCCTATACAGTATGTTCTCTAACTCTCAATACAACCGGAAGCTTCTGCAACTCTAGGATGGGATCAAGGCGTTGGTTAAAAGCATCTAAATGAACACTTTCTGGGGCTGCTCACCACAGACCCTCCACAGACCCACCACAGACCCTCCACAGACCCACCACAGACCCTCCACAGACCCTCCACAGACCCTCCACAGACCCACCACAGACCCACCACAGACCCACCACAGACCCTCCACAGACCCTCCACAGACCCACCACAGACCCTCCACAGACCCTCCACAGACCCTCCACAGACCCACCACAGACCCTGTCCAGCCGGGCCAGGGAGAGGCCCAAGGCGTTGGGGCGGTGGGGGCTCCGGGTAGAGTACACCCCGACCCTCTGGCCGTTCAACCGCGGAGGTTTCACTTTAGCCTTGCAGCTCAGCTGGCCGTTCTTGTGGAACAGGAAGATGACCCTGGGAAAACATGCATGTGTATGTATGGTGGCATAGGGTCACACCCTCCCTCCATGCCCCCCCTCAACTACTTCCTGTCACCCCAGGTGAAAATGTCTAGCCCCTGCCATCAGTTGATTTATGTTTACATCAGCGGCGATGGCTAATTAGCATCTTACCACACATGGGAGAATTGCTCCAGGCCAACCAGGGAGTGCTCGGGGTTGGAAAAGAGACTCTGCTGGACCTGAAGCGTGGCCCTGGACGCTCCGCAGAGGGTGGGCTGCCTGGGTGTACCGCTCTTCAGGGAGAAACAGGAGCTGATGTAGCCGATAGGGACTGTCTGGATGGTCCCTGTCACGGCACACAAGGACTCGGTTCAGTGTGTCATGGACAGACATGGCAAAAGTCAAAAGTACACACATCCTTCACTCAAGTAGAAGATACTCATGTTTAAAAGGACTCTGGTCAAAGTTGAAGTACTGACTACACCTTTCCACTCAAGTTAAAGTCGAGAAGTGTGTGCTCTGACATACTCAAGCAGTGTTTCCCCTGGCAGTGTTTCCCATAGCAGTGTTTCCCCTGGCAGTGTTTCACCAAGGTTTACAGGGGGGCAGGGGCGTAAAGACATGGTCGCCCGACTATGTAGAGACAGAAATTACATGCCATCATGCAGATAAGATAAATAACATAAGACCATTTAGTTTGTTTAATAAAACAGCAAGCTATAGACCTGTTTTATAGGAAAGCTAACCTTAAAAAATAAACAGAAATACAAAATTAACTTGACCTTCCGGGGGGGTGGGGGGGGCGCGGGGGTACCATTGGAGGGGGGCGGGACGCCCCTAATATAATGGTAGGGGAAAAACTGCTTAAGTAAAAAGTAGCAATTACTACACCTGTTTTAGTGTCACGCATGTAACTAGACCTCACACCAAATGCCAAAACACACCATAGACACTGCACATTTGCTGAGGTCAACATCGAACATCTCCCTCATGTATGGCCATGTTTTTTTCTTTTGCATTTTTGCAAACTTTTCCCCCCAAAAGTCTATACATTTTTTTCGAAAGAAATGTGTAAACCTTTTGAAACTTTTTTTTCTCACACACACAAGGAAAAGAGAGGGGAGGAGAGGGGACATGAGAGAGGAGGAGCGGGGAGAGGAGGAGAGAGGAGAAGAAGAGAGAGGACAGGAGAACATAAAAGCCTGAAATAGAGTAGAGTAGAGTCTTCAAGTAGGCCTACTCATCGATGATGCAAACCTATTTTTGGAACAGAATACATTAAACATTTGACAATCTTTTGGAGAAGAAAAATGTGTGTGGGTAATTCTACCCACACGGGGGGGGGGGGGGGTAAAATGCCTTTCAAAGCAACAATAGCTAACCATAATTTAGGTTTTGTGTATCGGTAACTTTATAACTCCGGTTCAGTACCTCGTTCTAACGCAAGGTGTGTCGGCTCCACTTTACGTGATGTTGGCTCTCTGGTCTGAAAACCGACCTGGCCAACATCTGACAGGGCAGACCGGAGAGATACCATGTGTTTCCGATGGGCTCGGACGGCGGAATCCAAACCCTGCCTAATATCAGAATATCGTTAATAACGTCGAATATAAAAACCTCTCGCACGCGTATGAGTGCGTATATCGAAAAAAATATATATCTTATTGAGTCTTACCGAAGATTATTGATTTCTTTTCGCATGACAGACACTTGCTCGTTAAGTTTGTTGAGATGTTCGCGACAATAGCAGCACGTATGAGACATCTTGCTTGTCGAGACTGATAACATACGTTATTTTAAAATAGGTAATAGAACAAAGATGACAGTGTAACGGATAGTTGTTTATCCAAGGACCAACCGTAACACGTGTGCAAATTCACGGAAGTACATGACTCAATTTTATTTGTTGGACGACCAGTTTCTAACTCCTGCTTGTAATTTACCATTCCAGAAATTGCAGCAGAGGGCAGTATTGAGCAAGCCTGTCCTTTGTAGGCAACAAATGAAAAGCCAGGCTGTTTATCAAAATCAAAAGAGATTGTATTATGGTGCACATAAACAATGTATCTATACAAAGTTAATAACACATCTTATTTTATTAAAACTTTACTAGAAATCTGCCCTATAACTAATCATAGATGATACACTTCTGTAACATAAAGCAAAAAAAATACAGCAGAATGGGGGTTTTTTCAATTCAGCCCTATATTGCGAGTTTTATGAAAGCACATTGCATTACATTCACCCTATTGTTTCCATCCATTTCTCCTCTTTGTTCTTAGGCTGAAAACCCCCCACAAAAAATGTATTTGTATTTTTACTCATCTACCTTCATCTTCTTAATGAGTCTGGCAGAACAGGCTTGAAGTCATAGTAACCTAAAGTTATATTCATGGTTTCAAAAGACCAAATCTGGGTTTGTTGTTCAGAAAAAACTTCCGGGGAAATATTCATATCGGGGTGCAGAAGAGGAGTACGTGAGCCGTGAGAAAGATGCGTTCTGCTCCGGTGCCTCGACGGACGAGGCCTCCTCCTGCAGTCCTAGATGAACACACAGGCCAGAGAGCAAGTCAGGTCGTTTGTGGCGTAAGCTAGCAGCAGCAATGATAAACAACATTTACATCTGCATCAGAGCCCTCAGTGCCTGAACCAGGCATGATGTTTGATGTAGGAGCCATTGAGTATTGAGTTCATTTGTATTTTTCTCTGCTGTGATCCGTTTGTGAGTGTACATGGGTGAGTGAGTTTACATGGCAACAGGCTGAAGGTGGAGCCCTAGGGAAGGCCTTAAGACCTGGGAGCCACTGTGTGTGTGAGGTCGGGAGAGCATACCTTGACCAGGGTGGTCTGGTGATGGAGAGAGGTCTTGCTTCTCGTCTGGGCCCAGCTCCTCCAGCAGGACCGGTGCCAGCCTGTCACCCTCTGGAGGCTCTGAGTACAGGGTCTCCCCAGGGCTGGGGACGGGGGCAGGGGCAGGAGGAGAGGCAGGGGCAGGAGGAGAGGCAGGGGCAGGAGGAGAGGCAGGTGGAGAGGCAGGGGCAGGGGTCATGACAAAACTAGGGGCCAGGGCAGGGGAAGAAGCAGAATCCGGGGCAAGGGTGGGGGTAAAGACAGAGGTGAGGGCAGAGGCTG
Source organism: Hypomesus transpacificus (assembly GCF_021917145.1). Lineage (NCBI taxonomy): Eukaryota > Metazoa > Chordata > Actinopteri > Osmeriformes > Osmeridae > Hypomesus > Hypomesus transpacificus. The sequence continues at coordinate 12,079,214 of NC_061081.1, read as the reverse complement.
GGGTGACGGTAGACGCTGGGGCAAGCACAGGGGCAGGGGTGGAGGTAGAGGCTTGGACAGGGGCGAGGATAGAGGCAGAGTCAGGGGCCAGGGAAGGAACAATGACAGGTAGAAGGGCTGGGGCTGGGCTTGGCATGGGCAGAGAGCTGTATGGGGTAGGTTTAGGTGGGCCCTGGGCAGGGCTAGAGACAGGTAGGGGGGCCGGGGGTCTGGGGACCTGTGCTGGCTGTGGCCCTGGGCGAGTGGGCTTCTCAGGAGGGAGGGTGGGTAGCGATGACATGCTGGTTGTCATGGACACACCCAAGGGTTCCACGACAGCAGGAAGAGCTTCCGGTTGCGGGTCCGGTAAGGGTCCCAGTTCCTCCTCAGCGGCCAGGAGCCCAGGTAACGCCTCGGCCTTCTTTGGTCTCCCTCGCTTCCCTGAGCCGCCCTGGTCCTCCCCTCTCGCTCTCTTCTTCCTGCTCTCCATCCTGGAAGCCAACACACACGTTATCGTTATAATACTCCTTTAGGTCAGTACAGGCTGGTGTGACCATGAGAATTTGATGGGGCAAAGTCCCTGACTCGACTCACTGCAGGCAGCTTTTGGAAACACCTATCCTGACCTTTGGTTTCCTCTGGCTGGGTAGTGAGTGTGAATTAGGACAACTGATGAAAAGCCAGACTGGACCGATACCAAACAAGTTCTCTGTGACTTGTGTGTGCCACAATTCAGAGTTAATAAAAAAAAAAGCCAACGATCTGAGAATATAGACTACAGTTGAAACTATCTCCGGCATCTTTTTTATCTTAAATCTGTAGAAAACTAGGGCAAAATCAGACGTGGCAGCATGAACATCCCTCCATCAGGTGGTACTTGAGGAATGAAGACACTCAGATTACGACAGTAAACAGTCATCTCAGAGGTGGAAAGTAACGAAGTACAAACACTTCGTTCCTGTACTTAAGTAGATTTTTCACAATACATTTTACAATACATTTTCAGACAACTTTTTACTTTCACTACTTGCATTTTTGTTTTACAAATATTTGTATTTTCCACTTTTTACATTTTAAAGCCAGGTTAGTTACTTAAGTTTGTATTTGGTGGCATGATTTCTCTCCCTCCTGTCCTCTCCTTACACTTTGTGTGAAAAAAATGTTACGAAAGGTTGTAAAAATATTTTTGAAAAAAAGTTTGCATCATTGATGAGAACTTGATGAAAATTCTACTGTACTGTACTCTAGTCTACTGTACCCTGCTGTACTTTACTCTGTTTTACGCTTCTTTGTTCTACTTCCTCGCGTCTTTTCTCCTCTCACTGTGTGTGAAAAAAGATCGAAAGGTTGGAACAATATTTTGGAAAAAAGGCTTTGATAAAAAAGTTAAAAAAGATTGAAAATTAAAAAAAACTCTAAACCCTTTCAGTCATCGTTCCCTGTCAGAAGTCAAGCTCAGACTACAACTTTGGGATGTACAGATTTACCAATAAACCCACTGGTTAGTAGCTTTCTGCTCTGCCTCGACCCTCCTCTTCCTCAGGAGATCTCTGTCTCTCAGTCTACGCCGGATCCCACCTGCAAAACACACAAACACACACATTATACACACACACATATACACATACACCCACACACAGAGGCCAGTAAGATAAAATACATGCACGTAAAAAATCATGTGTGTTTGATTTATTTCACGGTTTGCAGTTTGGGGTTGACACTATTGGTCCTGCTTTCCATGGTAAAATAAATCAAGTGCACCCCAACAGCTTGGCACTGCAGCCTGACTGTGTTTGGCACGGTTCTGAAAACAGCACACACCACCTGGCGTGCCTCGCTTCCCGGTCTGGAGGACCACTGAATTCAAGGCCTTTACAGATATTACACTAAACACTCACTTAGATCCATTATGTACAAAGAAATACACACTGAAACTGATCAGTACACGGTTGTGAGGATATGCATATCGGAGTGGCTCTGTTAAACATCATTAGATCTCCTGAGAAACAGTTCTTGGAGGGAAATTAAATAACAACAACTAAAGTACTACTGTGTCTCTCCATATAGTCTTTCTCCAGAACACTTCTACAGACACCGTAGAACATTGTGTTAGAACACTTTTTAACACAGACAGTGTTAGAAATATTTTGTTGTGTCAGAATTCAGTTGAATGAGAAACAAATTCTCTCAATAAAAACAACAACTAGAAAAATGGTTGCGTGTAAGTAATGTACATGATTCTTTACCCCCAAAAACACAGCTAAAGTTTTAAAGATGCTTACCTTCCTTTTCATCAGGATCTTCGTTTTCGAACTGTTTCTGGGTTGACTCCTCCATTTAGCGTCTTCTTCAAATTGAGTTCAGATTATAAAAAAGTGCTAAAAAGTGTTTTGTTCCCGCCCCTCTAAAGGCATTATCTGGTTAACCATTAGCAGAGCAGGGAGAGTTCTTGCAGCTCTGCCCTTATCGTATTTGCAAAGGTGGAGGGGTTGGCACAATACTGGCAGAAAACAGGGCATGTTTCTGGCACAGATGGTGTGTGTGAGAGAGAGACAGGGACAGAGAGATTAGGAGGGAGAGACATGGAGAGGGAGACACAGAGAGAGAGATGGAGACAGAGAGAGACAGAGACAGAGAGATTAGGAGGGAGAGACATGGAGACGGAGACACAGAGAGAGAGATGGAGACAGAGAGAGACAGAGACAGAGAAATAGAGAGATGGAGACAGAGAGAGAGAGACAGAGAGAGAGACCGCAGGTATAAAACAACCTGCAGTGTGTATGCCTGCTAGTGTGTGTGTGTGTTAGTGTGTGTGTGTGTGCTTCTATCTGCCTGTGAGAAGGTTCAAACTGTAACCAGACAGACAGCACATGCAACAGTGAGTTTAGCTACCGGTGCTGACCCTTGTAATGAGACTGATCATCTGTCACAGTCTGTGTCTCTCTCGCCCCCTCTCCATCTCTCTCTCTCTTTCACGTCAGTGTGACAGTGTCTACATAGCTGTGTAGTTACCATACAGAGCTGCATCCCTGAAACCATAACAGGTTCTGTCTCGCTCACTCAAGACAAACCCCCACCCCTCAAACTAAACAACATTACATCAATGTTTCTCTCTCTTTTCCTGCTTCTTTCTTTCTCTTCTTTCCCTAAACACACAAGCTTGAGAATCCAGTTGATACTGAACACTAATCTAATCCGAGAGACATCTATTTCCATTCCCCTCGTTCTTTCTTATCTTCTTTCTCCCTTCTGTCTCTCTTCTCTCTTCTCTTCTCACAGAGGAGAGAGAGAGGAGAAGGCTCTCCAGCAACACTGACTCATTTTGTTTTCAAAAGAGGCGGGAAAAGAGGGCCGGAGTGGCCCCCCTCCCCCCTAGCCTCTCACGAGGGACTCTGCTTCTCCAGGAAGCCAGCCCACAGCAGACGCCTCTTATCTCCCTCTCTCTGCCAGGGAGCAGGGCCTTGTCCAGGGCGTTTCTCAATCTCCCCCCCGCACATGGGGCCTGCTGCTTGTCCTCCCTGCTGAGCACACACCCAGCCGACAAGCTCCTCCCCCTTTTGGCAGAGGGGCGTCATGGCTGGGCGTGTGGGCCAGGGCCCCCTGGTCTTGACGGTGTTCTCCTCTGACCAGGCGAGGCTGAAGGCCTCCGCTACAGCTGCATGTCCAGGAATCTGGGCTGAATCCCTGCATGCACGTGGCCACTGACCTAGAATCGATTTCCCATCGTTTGTGAGGGTTTTCGGTCGTGATCAACCACTGGTCCCAGATCAGAGACCTGGCTCAGTGATCAACAACTGGTCCCAGATCAGAGACCTGGCTAAGTGATCAACAACTGGTCCCAGATCAGAGACCTGGCTAAGTGATCAACAACTGGTCCCAGATCAGAGACCTGGCTAAGTGATCAACAACTGGTCCCAGATCAGAGACCTGGCTAAGTGATCAATAACTGGTCCCAGATCAGAGACCTGGCTCTGTGATCAATAACTGGTCCCAGATCAGAGACCTGGCTCAGGACGTTTCTGCTGGTTTATTCAGACGCAGACGTTCACCGAACATGAGTGTTCTCTCCAGACTGTTGTGAGGGGGAGAACATGAAAGTACCGTTTTTTCTTTTGAGTAAATGTGTAGGACTTTATCCTAAAGACAATCTGCGGTTTTGAAGGAGAACGTTTTATAGTTAAGTAAAAACAATGATGTGTGTGTGAATTTTCTTTTTAACGTAAGCCCAAAATCGCAACAATGTGCAATAAGAATGCTTTGAGTTCCGTAGGCTTTCAAACACACACACACACACAAATACACTCACACACACAAATACACTCAAACTATCTTAAAAACACAAAGAACTTGAACTAGTATCCCAGCATGGTATACTGCCTCTAACAACCACCCCGCTCCCTGCTGATAGACTGCAAGTATTTCTAATCAGTTATGAAAAGCAGGGACAGTGAGAGAGGCAGGCAGGCAGACATACATGTGGTGTTTGATAAACTAATGGTTAGTCCGACTGAGAAAGCGCTTTGGTTGAAATACATGGAACATCGCCCACTACTGGTAAATACCCTCCACTACCATCTGTGTGTGCAGGGTTGTAGATGGCCAGAGTATTACAATGAACCTGTGTGCTGTCAGCTGGATAGACCACTGATGTATCAATACCGTACGAAATTGTGGTCACAAACTGATATTGGGATTGCGTGTGATGAATGGTCCTATCATTGAATACTGTGCATGTTCTGTGTTACCACAGAAACAAAGGTAGACTTACAGCAGTAATACACCGTATTACACCCTCGTAAACAACTTGTATATCTCTGGAGGTGTTGTGAGAATAGTGTTTTTATACACCAACTTACTAAGTGATACTTGTTGTGAAGTAGGAGAAAGTAAACTGTATTTGAGTCAGACACCTTAAACCATATCACCTCTCCAGAAACCAAACATGGAAGTTGGGGAGTCAGATGGCTGAGCAGTTAGGGAATCGGGCTGGTAATCAGAAGGTCGCTGTTTCGATTCTCCTTGGGTAAGGCACTTCACTACTTGCCTCGGGGGAGGGGGGGAATGTCCCTGTACTTACTGCAAGTCGCTCTGGATAAGAGCGTATGCTAAATGACTAAATGTAAAATGTAAATGTAAGATGTAAATTAGAGCAGCCATATTCCCCAACCCCAGTAGTTCACCACATGCCTCCACTAAATGCACCCTAGTTTGCCTATTCAACAGCCTCTGTGTACTTTCTGTCCAGTGACAGAGGGTGTTCTGGTGCTGCTGGTCTGAGTGGAGGCTGTGAGGTGAGCACACAGGAGCCCTCTTCAATCTGGGGGACCGTGAGTCGATGCAGGAAGTGGACCAGGGGAAATCTCCCCCTCATAGGAGACCTACAATGCTCTCTTCACTGCTAACCAAACAAACTGCAAGCTGCTTCCAGGCTATAGGGACATGCAGGTACTCCTGCAACATCCAACACAGATTACAGTTACGCTAGTTCCTCAAATCACTGCTCATGTCAAAATTGTCTCATAGAATAAGCATGTCATTACAAAATGAGACCATATTGTAGACATTTTGTTGAATGAGTACAATTGTTTTTGATTTATAGGTCAAGCTGTGTAAGATGTGGTTACTATTATGCTGTACAACAAATACGAAAAAAAATATTATGGACAACAATAGGGTTGAGTCTGCACTGCAGGTAGGCCATGTTTGTTATTTAAAAAATAAAAGTGTTAATGTGATTTGATTGGGCAAAACAGGAATTAAGTCAAAAAAACATTCAAAGTAAATCATATCACGTATAATTTGTTTAGAAATATAAATCCTTAGTGAACTTAGCCTGTGGTGTGTTTTGTCATCGTAAGCATGTTGCTAAATGACTTAATGTAAAAATCCATGTACACAACAATACCTGCCATAGATTCATTTTTTTCAATTTTTCAACATGACACGACGAATAATCAGACATACAAATCCATATTAGCTCAACAGAATGACAGATGGAGATTAAGGCTTTTTTTATTATTATTATTTTTACATAACACACATTACTTCAGAAATAAATTGCACCACCACCATTAGAACAGTTCCACGGCATCGTCATGTATAGTGACTGCAATGCCTTTTTAACGGCAGTGGGAGGTTCTGGCCATAGATGGCGCTGTTTAGTATATATTTTGTTTCAGTCCCGTTTCCCTCCATGGTTTCTCCTCTCCCCGACTAACTTGGCGTTTGGCTCAGTTCATTATACAGTCCCATATTCTTCCTCCATTAGGGCATCTCTCAGCATTTGGACTGAGAAAAGATTCCAGCAAAACCCCAGAGAGAAAAGTTTAAACTTTCGGAAGGGCAAAATGGACATGAAAAAGAGGATCCACTTGGAGCTTCGAAACATGACACCATCTGATGTAAGTCTGCCTTTTAAACCAAACCTTTAGTTTTCTGGCTAGCATTGCTAGCTTGCTACTTTTTTGCTTTCCAAGTGACCTGTGTAGCTAGCAAATGGTGACCACATGGGGTTTATGTTTCTCATTTATTAATAGGGCGGAAAATACTTAACTGTAACAAGCTTTATCTGTTATAGAGTATCCGTTGGGGCGTGAAGGGGCAACAAAACGAGAAAAGCTATATTCAATCGTTACTTTCGAAAGCCGATTCTTTAGCTTGCTGGCATTATTGCAGGGTTGTAACGTTTCCCAGTCCCCTCGGTCGATGGTTGCACACACGATTCGATGGCAACGATGTGGCCCAATTTGTTAACTTCTATTTACATCGGCGTTAGAAGATTGTCAGTTTCCCTCCCGTGCGTTCTGACTAACGAAATGGTTTATTTTATATAGACCTTGGAAGCCATGTTTGTGGCTAGCATAACTGCTAAAATGGGGCGCCCTTTATTACAATGCACTTTACACCCCTCAGCAATTAGTCAAAAACGAAAAAACGCCTCGTAATACTTTTGATCTCTTAATCAAGATCACGGGTGGAGCAATGATCATTTATCCCGATTGGGTCGGGACACATTCAGCTGCTGTAGCTAGCTGGATACGCAAACAAAAAAATAGTCACTTACTGACTCACGAGTCAACCAAATCCTATATAGCTACTATCAATCCACCAGGTTACAATGTTCCATTTTATGTAAACGTTTACAGTTGATCACCAACCAAGTCAAGTTTAGAGTGGCCAAACAACAATACCATCCCTCAATTATGATGGGCTGCATAAAGTTAAAACCAGAATGAAGTTGCGTAATATTAGCATTTGGGTTTTAGACTATTCTCTGCCGAAGTTGGTTGATTTATTGAATCATACTGAAATTAAATGAGTCAATTCCAATAATTCCGGCACGGATCTGACAATGTTTGGTTCCCGCCATATTATGTTCCAGGAACAACGACTAAACGGTATAAATCCATCTGTTACAGACTATGGTGCCCCGGGTTTGGATTAACTATTGTGTCATTTCGCTGAAATTTTTACTTTTGACCCGGTACATAGACAATACTATCTGAAAGTACTAGTATGGTCGCCGGCTTGTGGAACTGTCTGCCTGACTGACACGACACCGAGCTACCCGTTCGATGCGTGGGTAGTTTAAATTCGACATCCCCGCGCCCTTCATTCATGCAAAAATGTATACAAATATTATACAGTGAAAGAGGATTAAAAATTGATATTTATACTGTAATACTACGTGTTAGCAGTCATTTCCCGTCGAAGTGTTCAAGAGATGTCTGCATACTGTATCTCAGGAATCGCCATGTTGTCATTCTGTCGTCTTTGAAGCTCTGGAGAAAGGAACTTTCTCCATCTTTGTCTCACTAATTTCCGTTATGAATATTTCCTTCGCCATTGGAACAGAAACGCTGATATAACGTAACAATCTGTAATATCGGTCGATCGCTCGACGACAAGAGGATCCAATTCCCCTCTCAAATTTGATTTGAAAATAAAAAGTATATCTTTACTGAGTATATTCGCAATCCTTCCCGTTGCTGTAGTGTGGGTAATGGCGGCTGACAAACCTCTCCTGCAGCTCTTCACTGCACGCAGCGCTTAAAAGGGCAATGGCTGGCTAGCCTGTAGCGAGCTGCTAGCTAACAAAAATCATTGCATTTGTCATTAGTGACTGCATCGGCAGAGCAAGGGAAAGGTGCATCTGTTTTCTACCGTTCCTCTTCCTGGCATGTCTTAAAGAATACACTCGCGGTGGCTTTACTATACGATTGAAACACTTATCGTGAACACACAGTAGTATTTTTGGTGTTTGACTTTGAGAGGGCGCAAATCATGATCTTTGACGTTTTACAATAACTTTGTTCAACGTTTAATCGAGCATTTGATTGCGCAGCTATAGTGTTGAGCCCACACTGTAAACTCGTCCTTTAGACAAGCGTGGATGTAGGGCATTATGTTGTAAGGGATTTATTAAAGTTGTTATTTAGTTGGTAGTCTTTCGAAAAACACACGTCTATTTAGGTTCCTGTACACGTCTAAGTTCACGACTCAAACTGATGCTGTCAATTGTTTCAAATTGTGTTAGAATTATAGCTACATGTCAGACACACTGGGTAATATGCTTTTCTCTACACTGAACTTTAATACCGAGGATATTGAAACATGCAACAGCTTTTACTAATATGTTCAAACGATGAATACAATATTTAACAGTTTATTTGTATTATTTTATAGGTACGAGAACTGGTCCTTGACAACTGTCGATCTAATGAAGGGAAAATTGAAGGTCTCACAGCTGAATTTGTCAACTTGGAATTTCTCAGTTTGATAAATGTTGGCTTAATTTCAGTCTCTAACCTCCCCAAACTTGGAAAACTCAAAAAGGTAAAGTTGCTTTCCCGTTCCATGCTACGTTTGACCAGCAAATGTTTAAAATACCTTAAACTACAGGTTTGAGAGTCTCAAATTCAACCCTATTTTATTTATGTATTTGTCAGTTGGAGCTCAGCGACAACAGAATCACTGGTGGCCTCGACGTCTTAGCAGAGAAGCTCCCCAACCTCACACATCTAAACCTCAGCGGAAATAAACTGAAGGACATCAGCACGTTGGAACCTTTGGTGAGTACATTTAGTCATTTAGCAGACGCTCTTATCCAGAGCGACTTACAGTAAGTACAGGGACATTCCCCCTGAGGCAAGTAGGGTGAAGTGCCTTGCCCAAGGACAGAACGTCATTTGGCACGGCAGGGAATCGATCCGGCAACCTTCTGATTACTAGCCCGACTCCCTCACCGCTCAGCCATTTGACTCAGTCAGATGGCTACTGGCGCCCAGGCAGGACACTTCAGTGCGACACGATACCAGTAGCCTACTGAAGTGTAAAACCGTCACATCCCACTTTCAAGTTTACATTTTTACTTTAAATAAGTGTTACTGTTACAACGCGTTATTGTCACTGCTACAACTGTTTAATTAACTAATTTGTTAGTCTGTAGTTGATATGCGATGTGGCTAGTAAACACAGACCGCTCCTTGACTCTGACCACTGAACCTCGGTCAGTCCTAGGTCTAGGTTAGATCTAAGCACTTCTGATCCTTGATCTCCTGCTGTACTTCCTTGCGCTGCTGAATTCATGAAAATGTGAGGAGAATGTGTTTTGTTTCTCGTAGAAAAAGCTTGACAACCTGAAGAGCCTGGACCTGTTTAACTGCGAGGTGACGAACCTGAACGACTACAGAGAGAGTGTGTTCAAGCTGCTGCCCCAGCTCACATATCTGGACGGGTACGACCTGGAGGACAGGGAAGCATCGGACTCGGACGGAGAGGTGGACGGGGTGGACGACGATGATGACGAAGGTTCGACTCCCTTCATGCTTTTTATTACACAGTCATCCTCCACACAGTCATCCTCCACACAGTCATCACCCACACAGTCATCACCCACACAGTCATCACCCACACAGTCATCACCCACACAGTCATCACCCACACAGTCATCACCCACACAGTCATCACCCACACAGTCATCCTTTCTTCCTTCCTAGATAAATCACTTGTCTAAATGGACGTTTTCAACTTAACAGACGAGTGTTGTCCACTGTGGGTCTAACCTCTGTTCTGCTGTGTGGTGTTTCCTCCTGTTAGAGGGGGAGGAAGATGAGGATGGGGAGGAGGAAGACTTTGACGAGGACGAAGATGATGACGATGAAGAGGAGGTAGAAGGAGAGGAGGATGACGAGGAGGCCAGCGCAGATGAAGAGGTAGGTGGTGGTGTCCTGTGGTCCTCAACCCCGGTCCTCATGACCTCCTGTCCTGCATGTTCTAGATGTTCTCCTGCTCCAACACTCCTCATTCTAATGAGTGGGTTGTTACCAGGCTTCTGCTGACCTCTATAACGACACATTCATTAGAATCAGGCGTGTTGGATCAGGGAAACATCTAGAACATGCAGGGCGGGAGGGGTCGAAGACCATTGGACAAAAGTATATGTTACTGAGTTGAATTGTTTCAACTCACTCCTCAGTATAATACAGCCATTGAATAGCTATTCAGTAGGGTAGCTGGTTACGCTGCTTGTAAAAGTTGAGGCCGTGTTTGAGAGTCAGAGGACCTCAACCTCAGTTTGAATCCCAGTACGAGGAAAGCAACACTGACAAGCAGCATGACTACACCACATAGACATACATATAGATGACAAAGGATAGAGTCTATCTTGGCTCCAGACACTCATTTCAACCAACTCCTGTTTTGAGTCTGACGTGGTCCTCACTTTTCCAGGAGGAAGACGTGGGACAGGAAGGTGAAGTGGAGGATGAGGATGATGATGAGGAGGAAGATGGTGGGTACCCAACACTCGTCACACACAACATCCCACCAGACAGCTGACAGAGGAATGTTTTGATGTGAGGTGTCTAATGTCTGGAGGGTGGCCCGTTTTCTCCTAGAAGCTGAGGCAGGAAAAGGAGAGAAGAGGAAGCGAGACCCAGAGGATGAAGATGATGACGACGACGACGACTAAGAGTTAAAGAAAAGAGAGCTTGTCGATTTACCAACTCTGCCCAGCCCCTCTCCCCCAACAACCCCTCCTCTGCCCTGCCCCTCTCCCCCAACAACCCCTCCTCTGCCCTGCCCCTCTCCCCCAACAACCCCTCCTCTGCCCTGCCCCCCCCCCCCCCCCCCCCCCCCCCCCCCCCCCCCCCCCAAGTACCCCCCCCCCCACTTGGACGCCCCCCCTCCTCTTCCACCCAGACACCCAGCCTATTCTCACCCCCATCCCCAGCTTTGAGCTCTCACGCGGGTCAAGACTGTATCGTACGGGTGGGTCGAGTGGAGCTGCACCCCCCCTCCCTCTTTCCCCTCCCCCAGGAACCGAGAGCCACTGCCCCCCCCCCCCCCCCCCCCAGCAGCCCACCACTCAGCATTCCAAAAATCACTGTCAACAAGCCCAGGTCATGTGCTCGCGCCCCGGGACTGGTGTCTAGTTTTGGGTCTGTGCTTTTAATATTTTGTTGGATTTTGTTTTATTTTTTCTTAAATTTTTAATTATTTTGGGGTGTTTTTATTTTTTCCCTCTCTTTCCTCTGTTTTGGTTTTCCTCATTTTTCCCTTAAATAAAATGATCGCTATAGCAACTGTGCAACGAGCGAGCGCTGAATTTGAGTGTGGCCGCCTGTTGCACAAATCAAGGTTGTAGCTACATTTTTACTTTCTGTATGACAAAAAAAAAACTTTGTAAATAAAATGTTAACATTTTGTGCTTTTGGCCCTGCCCCTGCCATGTTTTTCCAACTGTCAAAACCAAACTGTCACAGGTGGGGTTGATGTGGTGGTAGTGTTACAACATTCAGACTCCCTCACATTTAAACCACTGTGAATCACTGTGGTGCTACACTCAAGGGCAGATTCCGGTCCCAAGCCTTCCCAAACTGCTGAATTTCTGTGATTTTTCTGTTGAATTTTATGTTGTTTTAGATGTACACTTACCAGAGATGTTGAGTTTCCCAGGTGTGGAAGAGATGGACATCTGCTCCAACACAGCTGTCTGGAGGATCTAAAGCAGGTGTTGATTAGGCCACATAAACCCAGCCAAGTTGGTAACAAATTTACCCATGTTTCATAGTCAAGGGGCTGGGACACCAAACCTGTTCAACTAAACGTTTCGTTCCACCAGCTTGAGAGGGAATTACTGATGTCCCAGAGCCTTACTGAGGGGGCTGGAGGAGACATGAGGAAGAACTGGGAACATTTTACAACTAGTAGGTATAACTTGACCAAATGACTGAATTGAGGGGAATTTCATACAAACTACGAGTTTCATAGTTTGCTACCAACACAGATGTTGTTAGTTACAATAACACCATCATACAGGTAATGCAGATAGTAGTTCAGTTATTTTACCATAAGATGAAACGGCTGGAGAAGATATTCAGAAAAACTTTTTACATGTTTTTTTTATTTGTTTAATATGCATAGGGTTATCTCACAGAAAAAGTAAACAAGTCATACATTCATACTTTTTTTCTTTCTTTTTTTAATGAACTGTTGTTGTATGAAGCCATCATGTCTTTTTTTTAAGACATCACAATAATCAATCCAGAAAACCAAACTAGCAAGAATTTTGAGGCACCATGAGTCTGATCTGGTCATATTGCCCAACAGATACTGTCTTTACCAAAGAGGGAAAATCACTATTAAAAGCAGCCCCTCAAGCAAGCTACAACTCTTCCTGCTGAAAAATTGCCTGTTTTCGCAAATTTGAAACCGAGAACGTCCAGTTACTGACATTCTAGAGTGTCTTGAACTCATTGAAATAGGTACCGTTCCGGAATTTCTAGTTTTCAAGAACTACAGAATGTTCCGGATCGGATCCATTCCGTTTGTCATTTGGTCTTGGCTTGTCTGTGTGTTGGAACTTGGCCATGTCATTATTAAATGGCGAGAAAAAAAACATAAAAGCATACAAATGTGGGGGTTCAGAAGACCCCTTGCACAGCACCACAGGTGATTAACGGTGTAGTATTCTAGACAGTAAGCTGGCAGTGAATGTGTCGCTAAGATGGCCATGCTAAACTAGTTCAGAAGCTACGGCTGGGTCATATAAAGGTCATGACTCGGACAAACGGACCACCTGCACGTGAACACAACACAGACAAGCTCTGCCCTGAGAACGCGGTGAGGTGAGGTGAGGGGGTTAGCCAGTCCAGTTAGCGTTTGTTCTACCTCAGACCTTTGGTCATGTTTAGAGGTCCCAGTCAATGAGTAAACCACAGGGCTGCACCCCAACACTGAACACACTCCTGCCTGTCATCTCTCCTTTGCCACGGAAATCACTGAAAACAAACGAGAGCATTAGCTATAGCTTGGAAAAGGAGCGAAGGGTTTCCTGTGGAGTTGTCATTCAGGTTATCGGACGTCACGTGTATGGTTGTTTAGTCAGAGCAGAACCGAGACACCGTCCAGAGCGTCCACGACGTGTTACAAACGGTCTGTCAGGCCGTGTCCAGAACCATTCTGAAGAGTAAGTCTAGGAAACACTGGAAGCGCAGCGCCTGGAAGCGCAGCGCCACGATCGGCTACGACTGAGCAAAAACTGTTCACACCAGACGCGCATTTCTCCGCACCGGTTACCAAGCCTTTCACCTACTCTAAGCTTTCCTTTACGCTGACAAGGTACATAAACATGGCATTGACTATATCCCAGCATTGATCCTTATCTAGCTTACGTTGTCCTTGTAAAATTGTTGCTGGGGGTCATACAACTCCCTGTGCTTTTCAACTTTGAGAATGAATTTGATGTCGGCCATCTTCTTGAATTTCTAGCTGATTTTAGAAATCGACTTGGGGGTTCTCTCTAGGTAGGGTATGTCTGCACGCGTGTGTGTTGTGTAGGGTGACCAGACGTCCTCTTTTACCCGGACATGTCCTTGAAAATGCGTCCGGCAGGGATTCCAAAATTGTCCGGGATTTTTTTTATCTCCCTTACGTTCCACCTTCTAGCGCGAGCTCTGACTGTAGAGAGAACTGTCATTTTGATCAGATACACACACACACAACTATATCAACTAATATGGTGTATTTTATCATCCTGCAGCCGATTTAACAAGCGTCTCTGGAAAAATTCCACCAACTACCGAAACGATCGCTGCAGATCGCGGCGCTTTGCAGCCAGTGTGACCAGTCCAGGGGCGAATCTAGGTTCCCACTTTTGCCCCGAGATAAAACCTATTATTTTTCCTGTGACCCAGCAAAAGTAGGGGGTCTGGGGGCATGTTCCCCCAAATGAAATTTTTGAAAATATCCTTTTAAATAGTGTCCTCTAGTGGGTTTTAGGAAGAAAAATAAATGTAGATTAAAAATATGAAGATTTTTTATATATATATATATATATATTTTAAAATAAGAAAAAAAAATTGGGGGGGGCTAATGACATTTTTGGGGGGCTCCTGCCCCCCAAATATGTTTTAGCTAGGTACACCCATGGGCCAGTCCCATTAGATCCGCCTGATAGCTAGTGTAGCCTACATGAAAGAAAAATGGCAGCACTTCCAGGCGCCTCGTAGCAGATCGCAGCCAGTGTGTCTCAAGCCTATGTCAGCCTAGATCACAGATCACAGTGATCGTATCACGTGTGCAGCGATGGTCGTTAGGCCGACTGGAGTTATGTTGAATGTCCATATTTACACGCCAAACAGTGTCCTAAGCTAAGCTCAGTCCAGAGACACAGCTGCTGGCTGCAACTGACAAGATCAACCTCCAGTTGTCTACCAACCAGTCTTACAACAACAGTTTCACAAGCGACTGCATAAAAGCTATGGTTAAAATCAGACTAGTGCAAAGATTAGGAAAGCATTGTTAAAAACAAATCCCTTTCATAGTTTCTTTAGATAAGCACTTTAGAATTTCATAAAGTGACTAAATGTATTGTATTCCCTGTAAGTCACTTGACAGTATAGATAAATATATACACGATGGCTTTTGAAACTTTCAATTAAACTCCTATATCCTTTCCTAATTGTGGCAAAATTCTTAAGCATCAACATTATCCTGCGTTACTAAAAACCAGGACATTTCAAAGTAAAACAAATAGGGGTGGGAATCTTTTGGTACCTCACAATTCGATTCAAATCGATTCTTGAGGTCACGATTCGATCAAAAAGCGATTCATGATTTTTTCAATTCACGATTTTTTATCAAATTTCGATTAAATATGTGCTTACATTTGATTCCAGTTTGCTGTTTAGTGTGAAAATCGCTAGAAGACTGAATCGCGATTCAATGCGAATCGATTTTTTCCCCCACCCCTAAAAACAAATGACAGTCCCAGCTTCCTGCCTACAGACAGGATGTGACACGAACAGCAGTTTGGTAGGTCTATTTAATCTGTACGTCTTAAGTGGGCCAGAAGTCACCCTTGTGAAAACAATACCACCTCCTATGTTCCTAGCTCCTTGGTATGTTTGGGTACAGTGTTGTGATTACAGCGTCACCTTTAAGAAGAGGGATCTTGCCTTGCGAGTTCAACAGGTGAAGTAGGTTATTAAGGGATATATCTGAAACAGAACTATGAACTTCCTGGTTGGCTGTGTGGTACATCCCCTTTGAGCCAATCACGTCACCTGTGTGCAATGCATTCTGGGGAATCCCCCCCCTTACTCGTTCTTTGCCTTTGCTGCGACTTCATCACACTTTCATTCATATGGCTGATATTGTTTCATTTGCACGTTAAAAACTGAAAAAATACAACTGAATTAAAACATTAATAGAAGCACCACCATGGCTGCAGGTGTCGACAGCAGCCGGCTGTTCCCAGGCAACGATTGTTCTCTCGGCTGATTGACGTCTCACTAGTTTAACTGTCATAATGATATTCATAGCAATAGAAAAAAAGTGTCTCTCAATCCTCTCTCTCCACCTAAACATGGTGGTCTCTCTACCGCTCCTCCTTCGACACACTTCTCTCATGCGACACAAAATACCAGCATCCACACACAGTATAGGATTTAAAAATGGCAAAAAAATAAGAAAATCATTAAAAGGTAAAAAATAAATCCAGTGTATCTTACAATCATAAGTGAGGTCTGTTGTCATCCAATCCAACGATCAGAATTACAGAAACACACATTGTTCATTTTAAGGTAGGCACATTAAAGCATTTTCTTTTTTTCTTGCATAAAAAAACAAAAACTAACTTGCATAGCTCTGGAGCAGAACGAAGAACACATTTTGGGGTGTGTGAGGGTCATGTTGACTAGTGCCGTTTCATTGGACAATGACAAAATGATGATCAATATATAGCTAGTGTATGGGTGTTATAACTAGTGTATGGGTGTTATAACTAGTGTATGGGTGTTATAACTAGTCTATGGGTGTTATAGCTAGTGTATGGGTGTTATAGCTAGTGTATGGGTGTTATAACTAGTATATGGATGTTATAACTAGTGTATGGGTGTTATAGCTAGTGTATGGGTGTTATAGCTAGTGTATGGGTGTTATAACTAGTCTATGGGTGTTATAACTAGTGTATGGGTGTTATAACTAGTGTATGGGTGTTATAGCTAGTGTATGGGTGTTATAACTAGTGTATGGGTGTTATAGCTAGTGTATGGGTGTTATAACTAGTGTATGGGTGTTATAACTAGTGTATGGGTGTTATAACTAGTGTATGGGTTAGTGTGAGCTACGGGTGTGTATTGCATGTACAGGACATAAACAGTGTTCATTTTTGGTCTGGGTGAGATCGTAGCAAACAAGGACACACACACCTCAGTCCAGACAGGACACACACACACCTCAGTCCAGACAGGACACACACACACACCTCAGTCCAGACAGGACACACACACACAGTCCCAGACCAGAGATGTGTCTACTGCAGTCAAACCCCTCAACCAAAAAAGTGAGGGAAAATGAAGTGTTCCAAGAGACAGAAAAGAATCAGGCTGGGAAACCAGGGGGACCTGGGTCAGAGCAGAGCCCAGGTGGAGGAGAGGGGGGCAGGAGGGGGGCTCAGAGGTCTCCGTGGGGGGGCAGTAGGGGGGCTCCCTGGGTATTCCTGACGTTGTTGATCTCCAGCTCCAGCTGTCTGATGCGGACGTCTCTTTGGTTCAGCTGCTCCCTTAGACGACGGATCTCATCCTGTTGCTTGTGGAACCGCACACGCAGCTGCGCACACACACAGACACACATATATGTACACAGACAAGCACACACACATATACAGACACAGAGAAGGAAGCGTGTTTAAGTAATTGAAGATTACTCTTATTTGCTCAAATTCTTTTCAGAGATGGAAGGAGGAGGAATAGGGGATGGGAGGAGGAGAGAGAGAGAGAGTTTCCTCCTTCCATCTCTCTCTACTCCACCAGTCATCCCTCCAACCCTTTCTCCCCTCCAATCCCTCCTCCTTCCCCTTATCCCTCTGTTCATCACCTCATTCTCTGTCTTCGGGGGAGAGTAGCAGAGTGTGGGGTCTTGTCCATTGCTGAGCGACGATGTCTGACTCCGGTCCTCCTCCTTCACCTCCCTCCCCTCCGGGGTGCCCAGCTGGTCTTGGATGTAGCTGAGCTGTAGCAGGCCCGGCCTGTTCTGGGACCTGCGGCTGTCCAGGCCGCTGCCCAGACCCTTCCCAGAGCTCCAGTCCTGGGGGCTGTCGGCTACTCGAGTCCCAGGCTTCAGGGACATCAGGACGGGGCCTGGAGGGAGAGAGGGAGAGGACTCAATCAGGAAGAACTTCTTCTGTTTGTGTATAGATGTGTGTGTGTGTTGACCTCTGACCTTTGTCGATGCCACTGAGCCAGTCGTCTGCAGTCAGGGCTGGCTGGTTCCCAGCTGTCATGGGGTAAATATCCTCCTGGTAGGACTCCGACTGATACACACACAATTCACTGAATATTTTTCAAAATACACGTACATATCTTATGCATGTGTGTATGTGAATGTGTGTGCGTGTGAGCATGTGTGTGTCTTACCCTGCGAGGTACGATCATGGACAGAGGTTCGATCAGACTCTTGATGGTGACGAGCTTGTAGAACCTGAACACCTCACAGGAGTTCACGTCCAGCCCTCTCTTAGGCATCACGCCTGACACACGCACACACACACACACACAACATAAATCTGACTGATTTGTTTAGTCAAATAACACAGCCAGGGGGATTTGCATATGAGTCATTTAAGACCTTGCAGGTGCACTAACACTTTATGAACTAACACACACAGAGAGGGAGGGAATGTGATAGAGAGAGGACGTGTGTGAAAGAGATAAATAAAGAGAGGAAGGGGGAAAATAGGGAGAGGGATATTAAGATTGAGAGACAAAGACAGAGTGAGGGAGAGAAAGAGAGAGAGGAGGGAGAGAGAGACAAAAAATGGACAGAGAGAGAGGGGGAGAGACAGAAAGAACGAGATTGAGAAAAAGAGCGAGCGAGAGAGAGAGAGAGAGAGAGAGAGAGAGAGAGAGAGAGAGAGGTTCTTACCCATCCCCTTCTGAGGAAGCAGGGATCGATACTCTGTGAGGAACTGCATGTAGGGTTTCTCTGAGCTGATCTCATAGTACCTGATATTACCATCACCCTGAGAGGGGGAGAGAGAGAGAGACGGTCAGTACTTGTGTTCTGTGTACTAAACCTCAAGTACTAAACCTGCACTATTTTCTAAAGTACTTTCCATTGATCTGCTTTATCATGTTCAGGTCTGAGGGTTAGGTATGGTTGTTTATCACACTGCTATCGCTCCAGTTACAGCCCTGTGGGCCTAGAACACTGCATCACCTCACAAAACACCCAGTGTACATGTGTTGTTGGCTAGGGTGAGGAGAGTACTTCCTGGGATTGCTAAGGTGAGGAGAGTACTTCCTGGGTTTGTCAGGAAGTGCACCCCTTGGAGTCTCACCTTGCCCGCGATGTACAACATGTGTGTGTCGGGGTCGTAAAAGGGGAACAGCACTCCTGATGATCCGTCCAGGTCGTGCTGCAGTAAGGGAACAGACAGGTCCTCCTGTACACACACACACACACACACACACACACACACACAGGCACACACACACACACACACAGAGCCAGATAAGCATGTTGGAATTGTTACAGACATCTCAGTCTAGTTCACGGTAGTCATCATCTCATCTATCTCACATCTCTAGCAGGGCGGAATTAAACAGATTGAGTCCTTTAAAACCCTAATCCATGTACCAGTCATATTCTCCCTCTGCCCACCCACCCACACACCCCAACATCAACACAGCACCCATTAATGAACACCACATTTATTGCTATGCCACCAGAACCCTCTACAGAGCATGAACAGGAAGGTTCTGTTTGACAGCAACTCATTTCTCAGCCTCGCCCCCTGGTCTAACTTGTGTGCAGTTCTTCTGTCTGTCCACCAGAGGGTGTGTGTGTTAGAGATGGCTGTCCAGATCTAGATGGTGCTCCAGATGCTTCCATTTGGTTTTAGACGGTTGTAAGTGGTTCTAGGAGATTCTATGTGCTTCTATATGGTCTGAGGTGATTCAAGTTCAGTGGCTCTCAACTCTGGTCCTGGACCCCCTGTCCTGAATGGTTTAGATGTTTCCAACACCTGATTCAAATAAATGGGTCGTTACCAGGCTTCTGCTGAGCTTCATCAGAATCGTGTTTAATAGCCAAGTAAGTGTTCACAAACAAGGAATTTACTTTGGTGGGCAGGTGCATACAGTAAACATAATAAACTCATTGAATCCTAAAATCTTAAAGTGTGTGGGCTATCCTTAAATATACAATATAAACATTTTAAAATGTAGAAAAATGAACCATCATCTGAACCAGGTGTGTTGGAGCAAGGAAACATCTAGAACATGCAGGGCAGGGGAGCATGAGGACCAGGGTTGAGAACCACTGTTCTAGGTGGTACCTGGTCCCAGAGGGCGATCTGCCTGTGGTTCCACCGGGACCCACCGGAGGTCAACAACATCTTCAGGTTCCCCAGGAACAGAACCTTACTGGCCCGGTGAGTCTTACAGTTGGCCTCCTGGAACAAACACAAAAAGATTATAGAAGACCCCTGAATATAGGGTTAGGGTTAGGGTTAGGGTTAGGGTTAGGGTTAGGGTTAGGGTTAGGGTTAGGGTTAGGGTTAACCCCTGAATATAGGCTGTGTGCCCCACCCCACACACCCCACTCTCACCCTCCCACCCACCCACCCCACACACCCCACTCTCACCCTCCCTCCCACCCACCCCACTCTCACCCTCCCTCCCACCCACCCCACACACCCCACTCTCACCCTCCCTCCCACCCCACACACCCCACTCTCACCCTCCCACCCACCCCACACACCCCACTCTCACCCTCCCACCCACCCACCCCACACACCCCACTCTCACCCTCCCTCCCACCCACCCCACACACCCCACTCTCACCCTCCCTCCCACCCACCCCACACACCCCACTCTCACCCTCCCACCCACCCCACACACCCCACTCTCACCCTCCCACCCACCCCACACACCCCACTCTCACCCTCCCACCCACCCCACACACCCCACTCTCACCCTCCCTCCCACCCACCCCACTCTCACCCTCCCTCCCACCCACCCCACACACCCCACTCTCACCCTCCCTCCCACCCCACACACCCCACTCTCACCCTCCCACCCACCCCACACACCCCACTCTCACCCTCCCACCCACCCACCCCACACACCCCACTCTCACCCTCCCTCCCACCCACCCCACACACCCCACTCTCACCCTCCCTCCCACCCACCCCACACACCCCACTCTCACCCTCCCACCCACCCCACACACCCCACTCTCACCCTCCCTCCCACCCCACACACCCCACTCTCACCCTCCCACCCACCCCACACACCCCACTCTCACCCTCCCTCCCACCCACCCCACACACTCTCTCTCCCCTTCCCAGACCTTCAGCAGAGTCCCAGTGCGTGGGTCTATGATCCGGATCTTCTTGTCCTTGCAGCAGGAGGCCATGCGGCTGCCGTCAGGGCTGAAGGCCAGAGACAACACCACGTCTGTGTGGAGACTGATGGTCCTCACGGGGTTCTTCAGCACCTGCTCAGGCCCATCCAGGTTCCACACCATCACCTGGGGGACACGCGCATCAGAAACCACACACACACGCGCATCAGAAACCACACACACACATGCATCAGAAACCACACACACACGCGCATCAGAAACCACACACACACACACGCATCAGAAACCACACACACACAAGCATCAGAAACCACACACACACGCATCAGAAACCACACACACACACAAATCAGAAACCACACACACACACGCATCAGAAACCACACACACACACACATGCATCAGAAACCACACACACACACGTATCAGAAACCACACACGCATCAGAAACTACACACATGAGCACCTTTCAGACCCACAATGTCCTGTATTGTGAGTGAAATTACCAACGAGTGTGTGTGTATTTATGATGCATGTGTGTGTTTGTGTGTATTTATGACGCATGTGTGTGTGTGTATTTATGATGCATGTGTGTGTTTGTGTGTGTATTTATGACGCATGTGTGTGTGTGTATTTATGATGGATGTGTGTGTTTGTGTGTGTATTTATGACGCGTGTGTGTGTATTTATGATGCATGTGTGTGTTTGTGTGTGTATTTACGATGCATGCGCCCCATATGTGGCCTGCTTATCTGTTCGGATCTGAGGGCATCTGTCAAGTCCTTTGTGACACTACTTGTCAAAGAGGCTTTATAAATAAAGTTTGATGTGATTGGACGCTGGTGAGATAGAGATCTACAGTATGAGCAGCCAATCACATTGCAACAGGAAATCAGACAGGAAACTGATTTGACTGCATGTCAGCTGGACAGCTTGGGATGGTTCTTCTCTCACTCATTCTTGTAAACATGAGTGTGTGTGAGGTACCTGGTAGTCGTAGGCGGTGCTGAACAGGATGTTGCTGGCAGTGGGGTGCCACTCCAACAGTCCCACCCTGCGAGAGTGACCCAGCAGCTCCT